>NW_019214660.1:0-78294 GCF_002532875.2 Varroa jacobsoni
ATACAACCTTTTTTTTCTAGATTACGCGACTTAGGATATTGTACCACCAACAACAACAGATTTTGCGTTCTATCGAAAAAGCTTCAAACATGATCATTAAGCTAAGTCGAAAGCAGCCAGAATGTGAAATTTATCAACTCATAAATAAAATTTACATATTACATTATTCCATAGTTAAATTTTACTTTTGACCATTATTCCTAAAAAGTAGCGTAGTCAACCAATCGGTGCATACGTATGTTAAAAAAAAAAAACTTTATATTTATATTGTATTATTGCAGCATAATCTATTTAACAGTACCGACACTATGTGCAATCCTAGATTATAAAGATAATAACAGAATTTTTCTGCGGACTTGGAATTTTCGTATCGTATTTTTTTCATTTAATTCCCCGAAAGCGGTCTACTGACCATTTACTTTGTTTTTTTTTTAGCTTTGATGACGGCTGAACATCGCGGCCTATTGATAACAGGGGATAAGTGTCTTCATTTCGAGGAGCAGCAAAGCCCGATGTTATCAAACGAGTTATCTGCCGCGTGACTTTGGACGTATTTCACGTGATACACCACTTTCTAGTCATCACGGGATATTTTTTATTGTTAACAATAGCTTCATTTTTGGTTTGTGTTGAACTGGAACTAGAGTAATTTAGGTAACGTTAAGGAAAAATAATAAGCCAAAGTACTGGTATTTTTATTTGCTTGTGTCGTTTGTTCGTTATTTGTTTGTTGTAGTCGAACTGTTCTATGCAGTAGGGAGCGCGCTTCGTTAACCTTACTTACAGGCTAGGAAAGCTAAATTGTTTCATGTAAGACCACCATTAAACACAGTGGATTCTACAAAAAGGCATATATAATATCTATTATATAGTATCTACCAAACATTATACAATACCGACGTTATATGTATATATCTTGTGACGATCCAATTTAGAGACAGAGATATAGTGATACTGAAGATATGAAGAGCTGTACGACCCTTAGACCGATATGCTCGTTCTGGTATGGTAGTTTTTGCGCTTGCGACAGGTATGACGATCCATTCTTGAAGTCATTACTGCAGCGTATGGCTATAATTGTCAGAAACACGAAAAATACCACTAAAATGCCTAAATAGTTAGGAAAAATAGGGGGCCATAAAGCGAGATCAACGTAGGCCAACCGCAATTTGCTGTGAATTGTTATGTAGTAATGTGTATCATGCTTTTTTTTTTTTTTTAATTTTACTGGTGTTCCTTAAAACGCGTTATACGAAGCAACGCCTGTGATGACGACTGCGATCGCGAAGAATTATACGTTTTCCTCTATTGACTGAAAATTAAAAGTCCCTCACGTAAATTGGGAACAGGCCAGTGCAACGTCACTACCGGCAAAATAATCGGACTTAATCCATGAATGAGTGCAGGGGGTTGGGAAAGGCTGCCGCACATCTATAGCGATGAACTGGACACTTGCACTGGCCAGCGCGGTCGGCCTTAGGTAAATTTACAGACTAAGACGAAATAAATGTCATTATACTTTCAAAATTATGAATAATGATATTAAGTACAATTATAGTGTCATTTTATGACTTCGAAGTTTTTTTACAACAAGACACACTTGGTGACACAACTTTTTTTGAGTTCGACTGTAGAGCTTGTCTTGAGAGTGAACTAACCTCTAAGTTGTTCTCATAACCGACTAGTTTACGTTGGCAGCGAAAATGAAATCTGTAAAAACGTTTTATATACACTACTAATTTGATTATTAAACGTTAATATAATTCGTCAGTACTCCCAGTCAGAAGCCCAACTGTTACCGTTATTACGGTATACAGCTGGGCTTCGTGTCATCTGCTGCAAGTGCTCTGAACACGAATGAAGGCAGCTTTCCGGTACATAATGGGCTGACGGGCCGCTGGGTCGCGACGACATCTTTATCGTTAGCACTGGCTTTGTCTCTCGGGTATTTTCGGGAAGCGAACTCGCGGTCGCCTCGGGTCTGCGACTTAACGTCCCTCAACTGTCTGCTTTTATCGTATACGAACGAAAAAAAGGATAAACCAGCATTCACTTAGGAACTGAATGCCAATATTCAAACAGAGACAGGGTGGTACGTTTCAATCTGTTGGTGAAAATTCTTTAGCATTTAGAAAATTTTTTTGTGCCAACTAAGCTTACGAACGGACAAAGTGGGTCGAAATTGTAACTCACACGCAAACGAGAAGAGACCAGTGAGAAACAATCCGTTCATTTCCTTAAGGGCAAAATAAGTACAACTGAGAATATTGGAATACTTCATAGAATATAGAGTATTAATGTGTGTATAGGGCTCAAATCAATAGGCTTCATTTTCAAATACAATTAAATTGATTTTTAATATATTTACAACTTAGCTTCTGTCTAGTTAAGTATGCTATTTAGTGGTTAATGAAGAACTTACACCTTATCTATATAATTAATTAGAATATCAAAAATCAGCCTAAAAGCGGTATAAACACAACTAGCGTTCCAGTTGGATATTATGGACAATCCTTCGAGTTTTTAGATATATTTTATAAGCGAAACAAAAAAACCTGAGCGGTACTAGATTGAGGTTACAATTTGCAGGAGGAATGACGGGGCGTTCATGGTATCATAGCCGTAAACACTGACGATCGATAATATGCTCGTTTGCTCACTTGAAGAAGGCTCTTTTTATATACAACTTCCGTGAACGTTTTAGCTTCGCAGACAGACAAAAGTTTCAATGTGAAACTCGTATGTAATCGTCTTAATAACACTATAACGTGGCCCAATCTGATTTTGGTCGCTCATAATAATACGTTCTACTCGGAAACTTAGCTCTGTGCTGTGACGATTCGGGTACAAAAAATCTAGTAATTAATAAAGTGGCTTTTAAAACTTGCTAGAATATATGGAAAAAAAAAGCCGAATATGTTAGGAATCAATAGTTGAATGCGCCAGAAATCATAAAAAATAATCAACAGTGTCTCTAGAATTTAGAAAAGTCCTTATACGACCAGCAGATATTGACTGGTCACATTTGCCTCTCTACTTCACCACAGAATGGCGGGAAAAACAATGAAAATATTTGAATATTTGGTGTATACATGATACGCGCGAGAATATATGAACCTTAAAAACTTACCATACATATACATATACATATAACTTCAAAGTTTAACGAGTGAAGGGCATATTTCTCACATCACTAAATAGTCCACGATCGACTATCAATCGTATCAACTGATCGCAGGGACGTGTTTTAATGACAAATAATTAAAGTTTATTCATAGCAATGTCCGTCAGGTATCTCTACAGGGGCGACCACAATTTCATATTTGTTGCTGCGGATCTTATTGTTTCATCGGTATTTGTTTCATGATATAAATCAGTTCTTCTATTTGAACGTACGAAATGGTCGAAGTATGTTCTTCAGTGCTGCTCACTTAATCGAAGTGAGATTTATCATTACAAGCCTTACATCAGCCATCTACTTCACTTACTTGGAGTGGTTCTGCCACAACTGATACGAGACACGTCCAACGCAGGAACAGAAGTTTTAGAACGTATTGGTTAATCAGAACTTCTCTTTTCGCACTAACTTCACAAGTTGGTGCCATTGGTTATACTGAGGATAGTCCTAGCCCTTAAAGGTTACGAACGAATCATGTTTTCAAATAGACATTTAGTTTGCTGGTTGACTTTAACACTTCACTCTGCTTCGAGTAACTTTCTATCATTTATCGGATTTTATTCGCTTTAAAAGTAACAACAAAAAAAAAAGCTGTAAAACAATATAATCGTCAGAGCAAGCTGCCTAACGATAATGGCAGCTGGCGTGCGTAATTTAGACCAAGAAAATGACTCTGCGTACATACATTTCGAGAAAAGGTCTAGCCGTTAGCAAGATAAGGCTCGTTCTAGTAAACGCAAAATTTCTAGGGTATATCGTATAGCAGTTGTGTTGATAAAGCGCTTTTCGCCGTGACGTTTGAAGCGAAACTTTTTCAATAGATTCCCGTATTAAATATTTCTGCAATTGTTCTTCGTTTAGGTCAAACTGGTCTCATCCTAGCTAATTTCGCACAGTTATAACATGCTTTGAGGCACAGTGATATCTCTGGACTCCATTGTACACGATCACTGCGAGGACAGCAAACAAATCAACTATCTGAAATCTACCTGCTATGCGTTTCTGCTGAGTAAACGATTCCCCTTCAAATACGCTCTTCTGACAAACGTATGAAACGCTTGCCTTCGGTATAAGGAAGTTGATTATGGTATCGGCCCACCCCGTGACCATGACTCCTGCACGATACTATGTAACTTGTATAGGAATAATCGAAAATATGGGGTGATGTAACAAATCTCATGATGAGGTTTCTTCGCCAGTAACACGATAGATTTTTAAGGTTGATGGAAATGAAGAGAACTGAGTCGCGGGTAGCATTTGGAGAAAATTTCATCGCCCAATAACCTTTATTTGTCGATTTCCGCAAAATACAGGAAAATAACGGGCTATATCTATGTTCTTTTCAGTGAGGCATTCTTATATATCAAAGGCACACACATTGTTGTGAACAATAGTCTCCATTAGGCAATCGCTCTGGGGTGATTCGTTTTCAGATAGTGGGTCCATCACCGTTTCCACGAAACCACGCGTTTTTGACCGGCTGCGCCAGCTCTAAAATATTATATATATATACATATATATTACTATGTAAAACACGAATCAAGTAATACTGTTTACAAGTTACATAAAAAAACTTGCTCTTAGGCCTTTTTGTTTACATTTTTATTAGAATACTCTTTCCATTAACACCCTAGACATCTAAACCTATCAAAATGACAGTATCGGATAAAAACAAAACAGTAGATGTACACTAAAAAGTATATGAAAGATTTTTTTTGTAATACCAAAGTGATTTACTATTTATCGGTATGTTTTTTTTTTTTTTTAATGAAAAGCCGTTGTTTTCTGTTTAGAATGAACGAAGTTATTTCTTTTTTTAATCGTTTTGTGGTACGTTCAATTCGCTAAATATGACGCACAATCACCGATTTGTTCGAGTTTATCGGCCCAGACTTTATATCAGGTTTGATAGCACGTAAACCGAAAATAAAGGTGTGATAAATAAGCAGTACGTACCGTAATGATCAGTCAAAGGCGTAGCATCGCCAAGGTCGACTATAAGGTGCTGAGAACGATCGCCTGATAATATCAACGGTTTTTCGCTGATCACCATTGGCAGCGGAAGGGAATGACCTGCAGAAAATAGGCCGACGACCGAAAGTGGCGACAAAGTATTAATTAGCTTGAGTGAATAAATTACGGAAATTAATTCGAATAATTTCCGATAGAATTGTAAAAAATACCTTATAACAGGACGAAAACTTATAAGTTTTCGTCCTGTTTTTTACAACGAGAAAATGACTGAAGATATGACTTATAAGTCATATCTTCAGTCATTTTCTCGTTAAAGAAACATATCTTGAAATAGTAACTGAAACAGTGATGTTCTACCCTCAACCAACAGCCCTCATACCCAGCACAAAATATCAAATACGTTAATATTTCAAACCTCAGATCAATCGGGGCAATCTGAAGCCCATTCTGAGTTTAAAAATTCCGTTTGATTATTCGTGTGAAGGCAATCTAGGGTAAAGGCAATGGCACTCCTTCTTCTTATCTTCACCATATCTTCTATCTTCATAATAATAACGAATGTGTTTAAATAATTCTCCCAAGCGTTTTCAGGTTTGCAATATACGGAATGTACTTCCTAATAAATAAGTGATAATTTATGCCTGCATCATGTATTGTATGACTTCTAATATAGGTTGACCTTCCTAACTTTAGGCACAGTTTTTCCATTATACCTTATTAAACGAATCCATTATACCTTGGTATGTTACCCCAAATGTTTTACATTGTCTGTAATTAAAGACTTACTGTATTCTCCATGCATATCATTCGTAAGTTTCACAGGTTTGCCGACTACAATGTTCCTGTGTTTGTGGCTCATAGCACCATGATGCAAAATACCATGACCAGGAAGATGGCCGCTATGCCTTTGTACGGCCAGAAGGTGATAGTCAACCAAAGGATGATGGTGTTCATGTTTCATGGTACGGACAGGCAGGTGATCATGTCCTATCTGGCCTTTACGATGAGTTCCATGATGCGTCTGCGTTCTATGCTGTCGTTGCGGGCGGGCGTGTCGAACGACGTGACGAGGGCGGTGCCTAACAATACAACACATGGGAAGAAAAAACATTCGACGCCGTAAAACAGATATATAATAAAGATAGGTGGGAAAAGCATTTGTTCATAGGGCTAATCGATAACCCATTGTATTTGAAAAAATATTTTTGATAAAAAGCGAGGATATATTTTTATAACTGAATGAGTAAGTTTATCGAGTCTAATTTGAGACACCTTCTGCTTCCAGACAAATATTATAGTATATATCAGATCTCTTCCCCACCTATCTAAACAAATTGATCACTTCGCAAATAATAACCATACCATTACTGTGGATAAAACTTCACTAACTTATGGAACTATAACAGCTCACAGTTTGGTATATTCGGACTAATCATTGTATCTGCATAAGATAATAGTTACGGTTAACCGTCATGCACACTGTACCGTATCCATTTACATATTTTGCAAAAATTAAATTAGATGAGAACGTCCCACAAGTAGTTTTCGAGAAGCATGCATGAGCCATCCATGATAATTATCCGCGGTCAGTTCAAGTTAATATGTTTAATCATAGCTCTCTTTATATAACTCTACACCCTTTTCCAAGTCCCCATACTGCGTTATGCTATAATATATTACGCTTTGTATAATAATACTTATCGCTGTGGTTGTCATCATTATATATATACTATTTCACTAGAGTTATGTTATAGAATCGCGAAGTTGGAAAATTATCTTTCGAAAAGGCCTGGCTTTTAGTGCATATCTTCCCTGGACCTTTGTATTTGTAACGATTTCCGATTCTTTTCCTCTTCATTTTCTCTTTAGCCTTGCTCTGCTTCAACAACCTTTTTAAAGGAAACAATAGCCGACACAAAAAGAAATTCACGCGAAAAAATTGTTTGAAACAGTGGCTTTTCATCGGCCTTCTATCGACCTGCTAGATTCACTGATACAGGCTGGTGGAAAATCCAGACAAAGATAGACAATCCTTTGATGTATGATAGATCGATGACCTAAATTGCGCCATGCTCCCCGCTACAGCAGTGTTCTTGCCAACAGCTAACTTAACTGCTATAGTAATGGTGGTACCTTTCCATGCAAACCCTTCTCGTGTCCTGCTATCCATTATAGTAGTAGGCTGCGACTTATCTGATTAGGGAAAAAAACCTCTGAATAACGCTTGCGTAGCCCCATTCGCTGCAGCAAATCGACGTTGCTCATGGAACAAATATCGAAAGAGGGCTGTCTTTAGCAATACGCGTAGTATATATATATATATGTATAGATTACGAACAGAGCAGAAACAAACATCTACGCGGGCGTCTAGGTGACTGAAAGGTGAAAAAAAAAAACTACCAAACAGAAACAACTCAAGTATAAAGTTTGCAACAAGTCACGTTTGGAAAAGGGATCTTCTTCAGAATTCGTTGACCGGTATAATGGTCATCCCCAACAACACTCAGCGCAGAACGAATTGTGACCAAAATTCACCGGCAGATTGGTGTTCCCTGTTCATTAGGTAAGTTAAATGATCCACACAATCCATAACTCAGATGAGAAGACTGCATAGTGAAAAGATTACAAAGAACTAACCAATACAAATTAATGTATAGATGGAACTTTTTTTTGTCTAAAATGATACCGAGGTAAAACTATCGTCTTATTTTTAGAATCATTTTAATAATGTAAAACGTAGGCGAAAATAATTCCAGTTCATCGGCACGTCATAGCAGCGACAGCATTAAAAAAGTGTCAATGAATCCTTCCATTGATATGCTCCCTTGCAAAACATTGTATAAGAAAGGCTTTATAAACGTCGTGGAAAAGCAATTACAATATATTAGCCACAGATGCATACTATACATGAGCGTATATGTAGAAGCATCCATTTCCAACTTTCATAAAATTTTAAAAACATTGTTTGTTTCTACAAGAAATATGTAAACTAAAGGTGAATTGTGAGAACTAAATCTCTTAGGTAAAGCTCACCCTTGATGGTAGCCACGATGCTTGCCATGATCACCATGGTAAGGTCCCTCATATCCACTTGTTCTATGAGAATCGTCTTTTTCATGTCCTCCACAATGGTTGAAGACGCCAGAAGGCCCAGCGTCATGGTCTTCGTCGCCATAAATACCATCGCTATGTCGAGGTCCTTCATGATGACCTCCACCATCCATCCGATAAAGATGCTTTTCATATCAGTTTAAACAACATACATTTGTGTAGATAAATCTTAACTGATGAAACTCATCGCTACGATAGATTTTTGTACAGCACTAGAGGCTAAATAATGAGATTTGTGCAATGACAAAGAGCTGTATTAGTTGATTTACTTTTTCAAACGTATCTTACGCCAATACTAAATAAACCCAGAATTTTCAACTTTGTAATTCTATTAAATGGCAACTAGATTCCTCTGGCGAACCATAAGACTAAGTATTCAAACACAGTCAATTTATCCGTAGGGTTGAGATCGCACTAATCTAGTTTTGGCAAAGGAAATGACTCTGTCCTACCAGGGATAGTGACTCCTCTGACACAAAATTTAATTAATAGTATCGGCTACTTGAATCAGTTTTAGAAAAGATTCTTCGTCCTCCTAAAGAAAACGCACCTCATTAGAGTTACCGCCATAAGCTCGATGTGGTGCATCGTAGTAGTCGTTATAATCGATTTCATTGGGGATGTCGTATCTGTGGTCTCCATCCGGTCTTGGTCCATAATCAGCTTCGTGGGGCTCTGAAGGCCCGTATGGTTCTTCTTCCGCATGTCCTTCGTCATGGCCAACCAGATCAGGGTTCCCCGAAGCTCCATCGTCTCTTCCGTGATGCCCACTTGTTCGCCGATTGTAGTACACGCGGTAGGCGCGATCATTTTCATGATCACCGTCATTTCCTGAACCTCTTGGACTTCCGTGGGGTTCTACTGCACCCTGGTGAACGCGATGTTTTGACCTATCATCTATGGAGATCTCCCCGTTGTCGCTCACCTAAAAAGTAAGTACGAAGTGCCACCAGACTTCACAAACATCCTAACCTAACCTAACCTAAATTCCTCTGATAGTTGTCGCCTAAGATTTGGTTGTTCAATTTCTTAACCTAATTCAACATAGCAATTATATATACATATATATATATATACATATACAAAAGATAGCTCTATGGTAAAGAAAAGGTTTCGACTCATTATTTTTCTAGAAAGGCTTTGTCAATTCAGAATTGTTGTATTCTTACGCATTCGTATATATGGCTATGTCGAGACGCGAACGAAGATGCAATCTTTAAAACCTACGTAATTGGTACACGGTCCATCGCTGTGGTGGGCTGCGCGCAGGGGTATTTGTGGATGTGCATACCGCTGCCTTTGTGTCCCAAAAGAGCCTATGTAAGCGGGACTTTTATATGGAAGTATATGTCTGGGCTTATGATTTGGGCTTGAGATCATTAAGGCCCCATGATCTCCGTAAACCCTATGCTGGCTAAGTACAGCGTAGGGATGCGACAGGAGCACCACCTGATCACCAGAGAAAGAAACGAATGTTTGCCTAATATTTGTTATATTATTTTTTAACTATTATTTCGTATCGAAGTTGATTATGGAACCGATTTGATCAAAAAAATGTAAAAAGGCAATATGCCTACAAAGTTCCATTGGGAATGATGCTGTTTTAACGATAAAACTCCATAACGTATCAATAGCTTATGTATACCGATTTCAGGTAATAATCCATATTCTACACAAATACATACCCATTAGGTTACTGAAATTTAATTTGTAATATGTTCGTTCACCAGTTACGCTTTTTAGGGCATGGGAAGCTCTATAATCACACGGATTTAGATCGGGAGAGTGGACAGATTGAAGCCAACGTTGGATATTCCTTTGCACAATTTAGGGAGTAACTGACGTCATTTATGGCATCATTTAGATGGGGCGTTGTAATTAAGTAACCATATTTTAGATTTCCATGTCAACGGTTGGCGAGTATCTCATACCAGCAGATGCCCCTGATGTCCACTGCAAGTACTATAGTTAGCCTTCGCAGAACAACGACTTAACGATGATTTACGAGACTAAAAGAGGGTTCTTATTATTCTTCTAAACGCATTTCTCCTCGAGTGAACTGAATCAAACAAATTTCTAGAATAACCATATTTCGTCTGCTAGCTCGAAGGTCATTTAATTTCAAAATACGCCGAATTCACTTGTGACAGCCTAATGATATAAACCGAAAATACAAAAAAAATCTTCGAACTGATTAAAAATAGCTGCTCGATAAGCTGGATATTAGAAATTCAAATAGATCAAAAAATAATTGGATATCGTAGATCTTTAGAATCTGCTAATCATAAGTATCGCACACTTCTCATCCTGGTACAGCAGTAACTAAAAATTGCTTCGAATAATTTTACTAAAATGCACATATATATCTAAATGCGTGTGTACGTCTTGCTTCACCCTGAAGCGCACATAGAACTCTGTTGAGTAAGTATGAAGTCAACAATTACCCAAAAAGTAAGGCAATATTCTGACAAACCTCAGCTTTCTAGACACCAAACATTGAAACGTTTTTTTCTTTTAAACTTTTCTCATAGAGACATTTAACGCGTATTTAAGAACAGTACGTCGATAAGAAGCAAACAATACCAACAGCTAACTGAATCTTATCACGTTTTTAGAACCTTCGAAAATTTTTAAAAATTCTTTTCATATCCTGCCCTTACCGAGAGAGCGAACATCACGAAGAAGGTCAAGAGCTGAAATTGGCAAAGAAAACATGAGATTAGACATACTTTTTCTATTGCTTCCATAACACAACCTGATGTATGGGTAATTTGACAAGGATAGGTGTAGAAATGTGTCAAAAGTTAGCCATTACAACTTCATTACATTACGTATATTGTCAATGAAAGGTAGTTTCAATAATTTTTTAAGCATACACAGGATGCGACACAGAATACGTTTGCATTGGGGTTCTGCTAACACGTTAGCTAACGTCAATAATAATTTCAATATTAATGATAACAATAAAATATAAGCACAAACTGTTGGAGTTGAAATAGATACCAAATGGCTCATTTTCGTTAAACTACAACACGACACATATATATATATATATATATATACACATTGTCTTTAAGTAGAAAAAATATAAGTTCCCGATTTAATTACGCCTAATAAATTTATTTAGTAAAAAAAAAAAGCAAGAAAAACTGGATTTCCAACGAATCTCAACCGCATCCTACAAAATGATGGATCGAAAGGCAGGCATCCGCGCTATTTACGAAAGATACCCAATCATATCGGTGTACCTGACTCAGCCATGTCCCATTATTAGTTCAATAGGAATGTATAAATCGAATTAAAAGAAGGCTTTAACTCGCAGCTGGGTCTTAGCCTTTATCTTCCGTATATTAAATCCGCTCGAATTTGATCAATACCGTATTACTACGGGAGCCACGGTATAACTGGGCCGACTTTAGTCACTGGCCAAAACTCAAGAAGAGCAGGCGCAGTGTCAAGCCCGATGTGAAGTAATATATGCCAGGTTCCTTGCCATCGGTCACCCGGCCTGTTGTATCAGTGGGATGGAAGCCACTTTGCATGTACCCCTTATGGACGACAACGTGTTTACGTTCATAGGGTGCACGGGTGCCTTGTTTGATTCAGTAGTTACGATTGTTGCTATTACTAGACGTGTGTAGTTTCATACATCAAAGTGCGATAGAAAAAAGGTTCAAAAGAATAATATGGCCATGCCAGATACTTATATATTGACATCATTGATTTCCCAAGATATCTGAACAACCGTGTTGTAAATATTAACTAATGCAATCACCAAAACCAGACATTGCGGTTGCATCTTTGTCATCTAGCTGATTCCTTGTTTCGATTTCGAAGTTCGGAAGACAGACATAACCGCACTAGATGTATCAACTCGAGCAAATGAAACCTCTAGAAGGACACGTTCATTTTTTCAATCGCTCTGTTGATACGCTATAACTATATAAAGTTGGTCTCAATGATGAAGTTGAAACAAACCTGATTCGGCCTCTGTCTAGGACCTCATTAGGAGTGTTTAAATTATTGCCAAGTTTCTTCAAGTCAGGCCGGAATCTTACGGGTTGAATACAGGTCATCCGTCCAGCTAGTCCGCTACTCGCTATTGCATCCCCAAAGTAATAGCGAAATCACGAAACACCTATTTAGCCAACGGGAAGCTGATATTGCTTATACGATAATTCGCGCAAAACTTAGCATAAAACGTGACGCTATGTTGCACAATAGGATCGTACGACGATGGGTTTTGGCCGGCTAACAACAAAACCCCTAACATCTGCTAGCGAATATTTGGAGCCCCTTCCTAATAGGAGCTGTTTGTAAGCGTTGAAAACTTCCCACCTCAGGGCATACTAGCGAGAAGGAAAACACCAGAGAAATAACAGTATCTAGCAGTACGATGCAAGATGAAGCTGCACACATCAAAACTGTCATCAGTGTCATATTCGGATGTGCTCCGCACCGTTAAAAGTTGGGGCCGTTTTGGGACACTGGGCGCTGCTGTTTTAATAACCGAATACCAGTTAATATCAGTCTATACCCTATTTGTCGACTCTGCAAAAGACATAATGCAGTTGCTTCCAGCCAAAGTCAAATCTGATGATGAAAATACCTGTTACTGCCAATCTGAGAACTGGACTCGGAATCAATAGGCTTTCCCTGAATCTCTTCGAAAATGGCAAATTTGGTCATCGTGATTTGGCTAGACAAAAGAGTACTTTTGAGTGCAAACATTTTCTCTTCGCCAGCATTTCAAGAATGTACAACAAACGATCTTCATAACACTGCATATATACGACACAGATTGTAAACCCGGGATCCTAAGCTCATATAAGCCTCATCGGTCCTTAAAATAAGGCCAGCTCAAAAAACCTGTTTAACGTCTGGTGTGAGCGTTGGCTTGTTGGAAAAATTGCCGAGATTATTATTTATTTATGGCAGTGCGCACGAAGTACCGTAAAACACCTAAGCGACAAAAATTTAAGGAAAGCAACCATCTTATAACGATTGATTGTAATTCTATCACGATCGGCTAACTAGCTGTTAACATATAACGGTTTAAAATAAGGAAAGAGCTTGTGCACCTTCCAAATACATCCAGACAAACCATAGAGTGTAGTCAATGTTTGACCCAAAACGAATCACAGGCATTATCTAATATGGTCCAATCAAAGGAGGTTAGGTTGCGAACAAGTAAATGGAAGAACATCAAGTGTGCACGCAATCGTGAACCCGGCCCCCGTCATTTTTCTCCGTCAAAACTTCAAAAAGTTCATCATATTGTTCTATGACGATTGCTTTGAACTTTAAACTTGTCGGTTTTGTGAGCACCAATTTCTATAGCAACTACAGCCATGGACTAAGGTGTATAAAATGACCAAAAGCGTCGAATGTAGAAATAGCTTTCTCCAAGTTGATGCATTTAAATACAACTCACATATAACTTCCAATATATAGGCGCACGCTCTATATTTAATTTATTCACCCAAAGGCCTACACATCTTGCCAAGAGATATGTAACCCTTTGACTTATTCCAGTAACAATATACTCATAAATGAGAACACAAGAAACATGTCGTAGGATTGGAACTTGGAAAAGCTACTTGTTCGTAGACATCTGAGAGTTTTAGTTTATGAACGTTTAAAGGAACTATATGTTACTACGCTTCTTAAACCGTGGCGATTCTTATATGAAAATATGTCGACGGACACCAACGTATGAATCCTTCGTGAGTCCTGCCGCGTTAAAATGTTTTCATCCTCATGAGGTTCCTTTTCTTTAATGCGGCCTTAATTAGCTTTTAATTGTCGTGTGATAAGATATAGCAAATTCCTGAAGTACATATAGACAATTTATGTTCTCTTCTTAAACTAAGGGGCTCCATATAATAAAAAGAAAAAAATGACTTTAATTTAATAGCAATAAGGCTAGATTTAATATTTTGTGAAAAATATATCATACGGTATAAACCATGCAAAAGATATAGAAGCAAAACAAAAGCATCTTTTAGAGTAGGATGATAATCAACTTACCTCCAATATCTATTTTAACTCCAATCAAAACTTTCGGTTCGAAGCTGGACTATCACTGACTTTTTCAGATCAAGAGAACTGCGACATCTTTTTAAGGTTGTATAAGGAAATGTCGACTAGCGTAACCTAAATCGTTTACATCGAGCAAGTGGCACATGGACGATATTGGGCAACGGGTGGAGAAGCATCTAGCTTCAACGCGCTCTTTCCCGACTCCATTGATTCACCATCTAAACTTCATATGTTATTATTGTTCAATACCACAACAAATGAATCAATATACAGTGTTACCTACAAATGAACTTTCTTCCTCCAAAGGCCGCTGACGATTCTTAGTTGTTTCTGATTGATACTGCTATTGCCACTCGTTATTACCTCCTACTACGCTTCAATATGTTGGAGTTCGTTGGCAGCGTTACTAACAATCATACTGTAAAAATTAGTTTACAGGTCATACAGTTCACACCGAGATACCAAAGGCACTAAGTCGGTGTGTCTCCTTTATGTTTACTGATTTGCTTTAGCGTACGACGCAAATATATATGGTATTAAAAACGTACAACGTTGTATGTATGTATGTTGATCTTGCATGCCATTTTTTTTTTGTCCTCAGAATAACCGCCTGTTATCATTCAGTTTTTATATTTGGAGCAACGATAGGCTTCCTGAATGCCGAACATGATTTTACTGTGTTTTGCTATTTCCATGAATAGGAGAATCGAGTAACTATAAGTATCTTAGCTTAAAAAAAAAAAAACATAAGTTAAAGAGAATGTGTCTCTAGTGTATCTAATATGTTACAGGTTTTTAAAAAGCGGTTTCGAAAAATGAACAGGTTTTTCGCTTCATCGGTGATCGTACTGAATGCGCATTTGCTGAGCTAAACGTTTTTCCTGTCCAGTGTTTTTTCTTCTGATGGCAAATGCATTAATAGGATGCCATTGGACTGTTAACATCCAGATAGGCCTTATGACAGGTCAGACGCTATTCTGTTTATATATAAATGCTCGTCGGTAGCAAAAAAAAGGGGTGGCTAACAAATCTGTATAATGAAGGAAACGAATTGAACAGCTTAAGACGTTTAAGTAGCTTTACCTAGGGGGTACCTAGGGGGTACCTAGGGGGTACCTAGGGTAAACCTAAACAATCGCTCTTCGTCAGTGTCTTCTTAACGGCATGCGCATCTTTGCCCCTTTGTGACTGAGGCACATGGGGCAGTTGGTGCTGGCGCTGTTACATACACAATCGAGTCTGACACCTTTTTAGCGGAAAGAACGCTTTGAAAAAAATATTTTTATGAACCTGAAACTTACGACTGCTTCAGAAAGCCTCCTGTATTTTGATGACATTTTGCCAATATCGAACCACCAGTGCCGCTAACACATGCTGCTATTATAATCTGACAAAGCAATTACTTCTGGAGAGCAAACCCCCCTAGATACACAAGCGGGAAATTCTAACTCTGGTCTTTGTCACTCAGATTTAACAAAAAAAAATCAATAAACTACAAGGTTCACGAGAGTCGTTGAACGTTTTAGTCATTGTTTCTATCAACCATACTTAAATTAACTTGGTCGGCACAAAATAGCGTACATTTGAGGCAGAATCTCCGTAAATTTTCTTAAAGTGTGTTTTTTTAAGACAGAACTCATTTAGTATACGAGAGGAGTGAGTGTAAATGTGTGCAATTCTGCTTTCAACTAACTTAACTTAGCAAGTTTCCTTTCCGTACTAGCCCGAAAACGAGGTCAGTAGCCGGATATTTAAAGTTCGATAAAAACAGATTTGATACCTTTTAGATGAAAGACTTTAGTAGCATCAGTAATTTGTATCAATACAACTTGTCAAGTGAAGCGTACATTCAGTGATCGACACCTAGACGTTTTTGGAATATCTCTACTTATTTATGAAACGAAACATTTTCCTGTCACCCTACGTTTAATTTAACTTTACATCTGTCCTTCCGTTGCGCGTTGATTGAAACCTTATAGGGAATCCTAAAAATACCTTCAACTGTTTGCGTATCCCTGTGGAGTTCTCCCTATGTTTTTGAGCACGCCATTTTTTTAATTGGGCATGGTCCCAGCTCTGCGAACGGACGGCCTACCGGTACGTACCAGTTCAAATATGGATTCTGTATCCGTCTATATAGTCACTATTATTACTAGAGTTCTTTAGTTAATGCACAAAGCCTTTACTCCTTGGTAAAGTCACCAGGTCTGCAGGTCGCCAGAAGATGTTACCACGTATATTATTTGCGTGTTTGAGTACCATTATTGTTTAATAAGTTTGCCACTAGATAGAATTTTATTGAGTTAAGAACTTATCAACTTGGTAGCACAAGTTTCACCTTTTCGCATAAAAATTTCTACAGGTCCTACTAAACGACTACAAAGATAGGGCGTTCTATGCGTTTGTAGCGATTGCTCTACATCGACAAGTGCTTAAAAAGTTGACACTGCTATCTTCATAGGATATCCGTAATCGGATTGATGTTTAGCAAGATTATGTATACTCTAAAGCAAGCTTAAACTATAAAACTATTGTGAGAAGTGCTTTACAGCTTTTACAAGACCCACGTATCGGTCTGACACTTGCATATCAGACGTGAGCTGCTTAAATCGCACCGTCCATCTATGTTACTTGGCCGTCTGATGGAGAGTCGAAAGTTTCCCTGGGTAAGAAGGCAGAGTCTAGCGCTGGCTTCGTCACAAAGCGATCTGAAACTGCCCTAGTGGTGCAGCCGTAATTCCCCCTTGCCTAACTGACCGTACGCGCTGACCGACGAAGATGATGGTTTTGTATTAGCTCGTTTCTTTTTTTTTTTTTGTTTGATACTTATTTTTTAGGAAATTGGCCAATGTTGTAGACAGTTTGTCCACCTCAATACTCGTTTGTCTGCTATTGAATATTTCTACGAGGTCGGCTAAACTATGCTGAGCGTCCAAAAGAGCAGCGTTGCTGTTGAAAGTGCTACCTTAGACTCGTAGCGTTTCAAAGCGACGTAATGGTCCAGGTTCGAGTCTGAGCATAGACACCTTTCGTTTCGTGCTGGAAGCCAGCTCTCTAATGAAACGCTGAACGACGATGTCAACGGTGAAAAAAATCGAATAATCGAAAATAGAATTTCTTGACGAATTCAAAAAGCCATCGATTTTCTTTAGAGTTCTCGTACAACCTTATTGTCATACCTCGTTGATCTTATTTAAAATATCAGTTTGCAATGAAATAAAAGACCAAGCTGCCAAAAGAAGAAACAGTAGCACGCATCTCTTATACGCAATGTACTGAAATTACAGCCGCAAATTAAGGAAATATCATTCACTCATAGGTCTTAACCCAAGGAGAAAATTATTGCTGTATATATCGGCTGGTGGGCTTCTATATGTGGGGCGGACTGTCGAATGTGCTTAAATTTCGGCCAAGAACATGGATATCGTATCAATACGATGTTAGCTTTCGCTACCAGTTGTTATTGGAAACGTTTCACACTGCCTCCAATCAGCCTAGAGGATTTGTTGAAGCTACATGAAACTACTTACGGATTGAACTAGTTCTAGATTGAACTAGGACTCTTTAGTAACCAGGGCGATGGCAAACGTGAATGCCCACATCGTGCCTAGCCATTGTCACCGTTCAGACCCGCAGGTTAGGAGGGAACTGAGGGCCACTGCTGAACGTGGCAAATTTTTTTTTTTTTTTTTTATGAAATCGCTCATTGCCGTAATCGACGCAAAATACTACATGTTGAAACAAGAAGCCGGTTTTTACTTTGGCTGTCAACGGTGCCATCTGTTGTTTTTTTTCATTGTCTGCGCTAGCAGGGACTCCTTCGGTAATGGCAAAACTGGCATTGCTTTCGGCATTTTTGTTTTAGCTGGAGGACGGAGCCGAGAACCACTTTATTTGTATATGACTTCGCATGAGATTGCGTCGGTCGCTACTGTCGGTACCACCGTCATCGCGTGCGTGACCCGTTGTGATTAATGCACTTCTCATCGGTAAAGGCGCGGGGGGGGGCGGGGGGGGTGCGATACTTCGTCGGTTTCAGGCAGGGCAAGAATAAACAGTGGAGCTTAGATCGAATAACGTTGACGTCAGCAACTAATCCCACAGAAGTAACTAACTGGTCTTGTTGTAGTGTTTTTGGAAAACGAAACAACCGCGGTGTATACTCGGGCATGAAGAAAGTGTTTTTTTCTGTCATTGTTAGCAATTGATGACGATCAAATCATGGAGCGAATCGCTTTGTGAAATCTAGGACTGCGAGTGCCCTAAATTATGCCTTTTACATATGGGACAGCTAGAAAATTGCCGTGCGCCCTGCTGAGAGACAGCAGACTCACAACTGCGAATAGATTTACGGAAAGCAAAACATAATTTATCCCAGGCAGAAAACTATTTTCTGATAATCATGTAGTTCGTTTGAGAGCTAAAAATGGCAAATGATCACCTATAGTTGGCCATAAAAATGGCCATATAACATATGAATTACCATTTCTCGAAACCGGCATGCCTCTTCTTACCACACGGACATCTAAAAATGACTTCATAATACACGTTTACGGCGGAAAAATTGCTAAGATAGAACTGCGCAATTTGTGCCATAACATCATTCTGAAACAAATAGATTTGTTATAGTAGTGAACGGTAACTGAAGACTCACTCATTCAACACGTAGTTGACACACGATAAAACACGGAAACCTGACAATTAACTACATAATCCTAACAATATAGGGTCTGTGTCACGCTTTTAGTTTGGCTTATTTTAATGCTCTAGTACCTCAGAGGGGCAGAACGTGCAGTAATAAGTGCTCGGAATGAACCAGTCTACGAACCGAGCAACGGAAGCAAGATCGTCTTGGCCTTCGATGTTTTTTCGATGATTCGATAGATTCCACCATCTCTCTGATTCAAACGTATATTTTTTAAAGTGGTCGACTTGTTAATATATATATTACCCTATATATATTGTATATATATATATATATACACCTTATAAGTGATTGTTAAACGTCGTCGCAGAGACGTCGACGATGCGTTGCTTATGAAGTGCTTTGGCTGTGTCGGTGCTGGAATCAGGAATTTTTTTTTTATCTTCTCGATTGTTCTTGTTCTGAAAAGCTAAGAAAAACCAATCAGACGTCTTTGCCAGCACATCAATATACTGACATTTCTTGACAGCTGTGTTGTTTTGATTGATCGTTTTAGCAAGTGGCTGGTCCCTGGGAGAAGTCCTTAGAAGTGGGCCTCTAGACTTCCGTTACGACGATGAACTGCACGTATGTATATCTATCTAATGAGGTGTTCTACCGCACGACCATGGAACTTGTGAAGCGCGGGCGGTAAACGCGCGGACGGTTAACGTGAAGTTCGCTATCCATCTACAATCACGCATCAGCTGCAACCGTGTGAAAGTTCGATTCGACCGAATTATTGTGAGCAAAACAAAAATAAAAAAGAAATTTATCATCTTCGACGTCGCAACCGCCAGGCAAACTTATTCATCACCCGTTACGTTTGTGCCAATATGCCGGGTAATTGCTTGGCAGACATTATTGCCAACGTACGATGTGATGAATTAGCTGAAAGTGTGTAGTACTGAAGTTTTTACGATGTCATAGACACGTTACTATAACAAATATCCTTGTAAATATGGAGCCATCGTCTTTCTAAGATCAAAATGGGCATCTAGTAGAGTTTTCATTGGAGTTAATGATCGTACTAATTGTGTACAAATCTATATCCAGCTAACGTGATCGCTAATGGCGAACTGCTACATTCCGACTCGTGACGGGACAAAGCTACACGGCAATAGGTGTTAAATTATACTTTGAATCACTTTACCGCAAATACGCTTCAGAATAATTTAGAAATCCTGTATTTCTACTTATTAGAATAAACTTAGGGCATGCTTTTCTACTCTATTGCGGCACACTAACAGTAAGAACGGTGTATACCGCACGTAGTGAACTACCATACCGAGCCAGTGTGTGAAACATGTTTAGAAGAGACGAAAGGTCAACGCTGTGAAACAAATATTAATAAAACGCATATAGATTACCTCGTACGTTAAATCGGTCCTCAAGTACAGACATTTTTTCGAATATTTTGTGCAATCGAAATGACTCAGACTAATACAATTGTATCTATCCTATATATAACTTAAAGACAGTTCATCAACAACTTCCGTAATTGTGTTCTCCTATCCAAATTATCTCCTACACCTATCCCGAACACTAGTTCACTTCCCTAATAAAGTTATTCATTTGAAAAGTATATTAACCGGATATATTTAGCTTTGTACATATGAAGTTCTTTTAATTTTTCGCTTAGCGTGACCACGCTTTCGTTTTCGAACCCCCGTTAAACTCTGCTCAGCCAGATTTCGATCGTTTTGCCAAAGGGAGAGGGCAAATCGAGAAGAGTGGAAGGTAAGCCCCGAGAAAAACATCATTCGTAGCGAATAAGAACCCTTTCGCTTACCTGCGAATCGGCTGGTAGAATGTGACGAGGTTGACCTCGGCCGTTTCGAAAGGAAAGCAAGCATATCGTGTTCGTGTACACTTGTTGGCCTAATTTGAGACCGCTCACACAGCTGTCTCTCTTCAGCTGCTGGTTTCTATTTTGTCATTCCCTCAGTGATCTGTGTTATTAATAACAAGCCGGCGATCCTCGAAACAGCTGTGAGCAACATGTGCACATGATTTTTTTCAACTGAAAAGATTAGAAACCAGCAAAACCTCAGCTGTAATACGTCCAGTGACGTTTCAAACAGGTATTAATATGCTAGGACAACTCGGTTGCTGTAGCTATCAAGCTTCCAGGATTTTGAGACCTTATGTTCCGACTGATATTCTCGAGCCTTGTGTCAATTAGTAAACTAAATAAATAATCAGTGCAGAAAAACCCTTGTACCAAGCGCACTATGCGATTTGTCCTCAGTGCTCTGGTTGATGTGTGAGGATTGGTCGCTTTTGGAGATGTAGCCTATGTGTGGTCGAGTGGAACAAAAAAATCCTTTCAACTTTCAGTTCCGTAGTATCTGTCCGAAGCACTGCTATGGACTGTGTAAACAGCGATCAATACCCATGATGTGATGGAAATCAATGGCTAGCAATAGACACTTAAAAATTGTACTGCTCCGGGGCGAGACGAAACCTCACCCGATGCTCAATGACCATCACAAGACCCAATAGGGTACTCATTGGCCTTATTTTGAATGATAACGTGATCATTGTAACGCGTCAAAGCTCAATTCGGTGAAGCTATTGCCGTAGCTACGTTACAGGTCTTTTGTGTCCAGCCTGCCAACTACGAAATGTTAGTGAAAAGTGAATGCAGGCAAAGTTACTTTGGTATCTAAACTCCTCCCTAACAGAACTTGTAAAACGTGCGCAAGGAACAATTGATACTCGGTTGATACATAACTCGGTTACGACAAATCACCAAGATCCACGATGTGACATTTAACCGGTAGAAAAAGTTCGATCTTAGAAAAAAAATAGCCTAGTTTCCGTGTATAGGACGATGCTTCGCTGAGAACAACGACAGAGTAAATGCCAGCGATTAGTATCTTTTAATATCATTGCGTTCCTTCTATATATCTTACTCATGAATCCGCAGGTCCTAATAGTTGAACCAAGTATTTTGCAAGCATGGTGGAGATGGAACTTGATTTCCGCCTAGTCAACTAGAAAGAAAACTGAAACCTTTCCATACCTTATTCCGCTTGCAGAAAGCAGACTTAAATCGTCATGTTTTTTTACCCGGTAGATCGAGTGGGGCTGTCGTACAGTATGGAGAAGATGGTCGAAGACAGTGATGGCTTGGAACGAAAAAAGTCGTTAGAAAGGACAAGCGTTGTACCTGAGGAGATACGCGCTACCTTCGCGATGTTTGACCGCAATGGCGATGGTCTGCCTGCGAAGGAGCTTAAGTTTGCCATGCGAGCCCTCGGTTTAGAGCCACGCAAAGAAGAGGTAATAGAAAAAAAAAACGCTTGGAGTAAATGCGAACCTTGCTAGAAAAATAACCGCCTAGCAGTGAATGAAAATTTCGAGTGATGCTTGATGGAATAATGAAATTGCACCATGTTCGTTTTTTTTTACGATAGGTAAAAAAGCTGCTGACGGAACTTGGAAAACAAGACTCACCGCAAGCAAGGGTACGTTATGTAACCACTGAGCAGTACGCGTTGCTGAAGAGACTTTGCTAATTAATTCAGTTTCGCCCACGAGACATGTTTCTACCAAGCCATACTGCTTCCCAGTTGAGATAGATTGGTGATCCTTCGTCAATGTGTTAGCGATCGATACTTCAAAAAACTGTGAAATTACGTTTCATTTGTGTATTTGTGTATGTACCTCAAATACATATACGGTGCGAATTCTCGTCCCGGATGAACAGCTCAATTCGAGTTGATCTATACTCATATAGTTTTTCTGCATAATAGGATGCCAGAAGAAATTTGACATATATTAAGCTAAGATCAGGTTTGCCGCTTGCCAGTTACTGCTGCCTATGCCGGCTATAGCTACGGCTTGATCGGTATTGTATACAAGGAGAAACTATATAGAATCTCTGCGACTGCTGAAGCTCCGTTTTATTTGCTCGTAAAATGTATTTACAGCGTAAGCAATCTTTAACTGTAATTTTCTAGTTCACAACATTATATGTCACGATAAGTTTATGGCGGTACCCCTATTATGAAACAGGAAAAACACATTAATAATAGGCTTACATATTTTATTGAACTACTTCCTTTCCGAAAAAAACGTCTCGAGTTGAACGACTTCAAGTTTTCATTTCGCTTAAAACATATTTACAGCTTATTTGAAAAGAAACACCCAAGAAAACGTAAGTCATTCCTGCGTGAAACGCTTGTATATACGAAGGATCGTATAGAAGTTCATTGATCCCGCTTTTTAATTCCTATTGTTTATAAGGTCAACAAAGAGCCGTGAAATAAATGCCTCAGTAATGAAACTGAAACAAGAAGGTGCATCTTAGGCTGCATGTCACGTATGTACCAAATAAGGTATAATAAAATATCGCTTTTATGGTCAGGGAACTAATTTTGCTCCCATCTAAAAGTAAATTAATATAAACGTTTTTTTTCATCCATTGCAGTTAACATTGACCGAATTTGAGGAGGTGATACGGACTCGTTTACGCGAGGATCCCAACGATGAGACGTTAAAGGCTTTCAAACTATTCGACGAACGCAATACAGGCAAGGATGTTTACCGATCCAGGGGCCTCACACATAGGTTGTTGGCAGAGTCTACTACTACAACATACATAAAGGCTCTAAAGCTTTCAATTTGTCTAGACCTCGTATTTATACACTAGCTGGATGCAAGGAATGGTTGCAATGTTTGAAGAGCATTCGGCTTGTTATAGATGCGGTCTTGCTTTAACAAGCTGAAATATTTACATTTTGTGTGAGTCCTTCATTCGTTGTAGACAATTATCTTCATTACTCGTTAGCTAATGACCTTAAACCTTAACAGCGTAATTCTAACGATTTTCATGGGAAACGTAGCATGAGAAAGTCCGATGCTTATATGTATAAACCCTAAGCTGCATTCAATCTCATCGCGTGACCCTCACTGGTGTATATGGTGAGCAGGAATGATCTCATTGGAAGACCTTCAACGAGTTGCTAATGAACTGGGCGCTGAGATATCGGAGGAAGAACTTCGGCAGATGATCGAAGAAGCCGACAACGATGGCGATGGATTGGTCAGCGAGATGGAGTTCCTACGTATCATGAAACGGACCTGCCTCTACTGATACAATACGAACGCGATCATCATCATCGACAACAACGACGCTGTCACTGTTTGACTTCAGCCAACTGGAAGCCTGACATAATTATTGTGGTAAGGTACAACAAAATCAAGAGTTTATAGTTGTTGGATGTTCAGGGCTGTCTTGCGACAACATTCGAATCGAAACTAATAAGACAAAGTAAAGCTGCTGATGTTAGGGATGTGCACTCAGTATTTAACCTGACTTTATTGCTAATACTTTGTTGACACCTTGTTGCTCACAGGATTTTGAAATACATCTCTGTAAGTTTTAGTGTAACTTACTTTCTACTTTGTACCAAGCCATCCTAAATAAAATAGTATCACAGCTGTATTTGCTGGCTCCTTGTGTGTAACCTGCCGAATTGGAACTGATCTCGTTTAAAGGTCACTATTATCATTGTCTCTATAGTATCCATGACCTACAACCTGAAGTAGCGTCTGATGCTCCAGCAGTCAATATAGGTAGTACGGACGTTTTGCTTAAGAGATACTGCTCACCTCAGGATATATTTATGATAGCGCAACGAGTAACTCAAATTTTAGCTTCTCCGATCGTTCTCTGACTATCTGGTAAAGGATCACTACGTTATTTTAAATGTTCGATGTTGTCTGATATTTTATCCAGCCGTCGGACTGAATCGGAAGATCAAACTTCCACAAGGTTCCTAGTACGATCGGAATCACTAGTGTCCAGTACCTTGTCTTGTTTACGTGCATAAATCGTGCAAGCAAAACACGCACATCAGAGTCTGTTAAATGTATCTACTCGAATTTTATCGAAGGCGGAAAACTTCACGGAGTGACTTAAGTCAAATTGTTCTATTACTTTTGATTACTTAACAGAAGTTGCTGACGTTTGGCTCTACCCAGTTTTAGTCACCTTATTCTTACTGACATTGGTGCCGATCCGACATCCGACAATTGTCGTAATTGACTTGTTAGTTAAAATGTTCACTCTAACTATTAAGTGAAAAAAGATCTATGTGTTTATTAAATTATTCTGAAAAAAAAAACAAAAAAAAAAGACGCTATTCAAACGATCTCTAAGTTTAAGAATATTCAGTCTATTGAATCCGAATGCAGATAAAAGAGTACGATGCAACGTTATGATGAAATAAAGCTATATTTCTATTTATTACGTGTGTTTTCTAGAATCTCTCTCATTCGAAATTGACCGCCAAAACCATAGTTGCTCCTTCTATTAAGTCGTTTAAATAGCTTTTTGAATCAAATTACGCATCGGAAATTCTGTGTCTTTTCCCTTCAACCCTGTCGCATTCGTATTATTGCAGAAAAAACCTAGATTTTATCTCAGTTTTTCAAATACGAAACACATAGCATACCTGTCTTTGACGATATCTTAGAACAACAGTTATTACGGCCATATTCATGTAGCAGCAAACACTCCTAGAGGATTAGAATAGAGGAAAAACACGCCATCATTTTATAAAAATATATATACGTAAATGCATTTTGAGCATTTATTTACATGTCGAAGTTCACATCGTTCATTACACCATGTAATCGTTGTATCATTATTTCTTGTCGAAACTGCAAGCGTTTAGTTGTTTCTCGTTCTTACATTCGATCGAAATACGTCGATTCCAACACACGTTGGACGCTCGAAATCCCACCCGTATCCTTCATTGCGCAGGTACCCGAAATCCCTCTGATTCAATTAATTTTTACGCCATTTCATGTATCTGCTTTTTTCTAATCACTGTTGATGGCCGTTGACGTAAAGGCTACAGATGCGTTTAGCGCTTTTAAATATTATGATGGAATCCAGGGAAATTATCGGTATGCTTTAAGTCACCTAAGACTTGTCTGACATTTGTTCGTTACTGCCTAACGAAAATCCACCGCTCCCATCACAAGACAACAAAATTTCTCAAACTAGGTTGACGTTTAGGTATACAGATTGGCCTTAGCGTGGCTAGAAAAATCCAGCAATTTTGTTATTACTGTTGTTATCCATGTCCGTGTTGATGTTACGCAGTTTTTTTTTTTTTTTTTTTCGTTTTTCTGTTTCGAAATGTGTGTCCCTTGTCTGCGTCAAAAGACATCGATAATCACGCTGCGTGTAATCGTTTGTGCATTGATTCAACTGTCACCTGTCGCATTGCAATCACATTAACATAGATATAGGGTTACGGAACACTTCTCATAATATCCCTTTGGTGTGGCCTGTATAGATTCATTTTCTTCTACAGCCTTGTTGCATTCGGTAATAGTCGTTTAGAGCTGAAGTAGTCTGCTCTTGAATGGTTCATTTGTTCGCCTTTTCGTAGATTACTCGTTGGGCCATAAACACCTATGATAATTTAAAAGTATCTGAGATCAATTTTTCGAGTTCAAATAAATTGTGGGAAAAATCATCTCTCCCCAATAAATGCTATTCAAGTAGTCTCTAAAAGAGCGCATTCCTACAGGTCTCACCCCACAGTAGCATGACGACAATAATACGATATTAATAATACTATTTGGCTGTAATACCTTCAGTAATAATAATAATAATAATAATAACTATTATTATCGTTATTATAATAACAACTCCAGACCACGCGAAAAAAACGGTCGTGTATTCTAGTAGATGTCACAGTATCAACTTGATCTCTGAATAGCTCGTAAAGGATTCTATTAATCTTATGTGCACGGCGGGTAGCGAAGATTGCTGTTTTTTTCAATGGCAAGAATCGTCAAAAGAAGCTGCGCCGCAGTGAAAACATGAGTCGCTTTTCATTTGATCGTATAGCACAAACGAGCAATTGTAACGCCATTGTTGCCACCCGCCTGTGTGGTTCTGCTTAAGTATTAATGTGCCTGCTAAATAGAGAAGTTCCCTTGGAAATGTGTCACACACTCCGGCCGTCCAGCTATTAGTCGATGCAGAGAACGGCCACAGACCTACTATAGATTAATGTGTCAATCTTTGTAGCGCCTGTTAAATTACTGGAATAAAGGTCCACCGAAGAGAGGACCCTTTTGAGAAGCAAGGAAATTTACTGTGTTCGATTGCATCGAAGGAATCAAAGCCGAACATGGTCTCACTGGCGTATATCCGTTTGGGCTAACGTCAACTCGCATCGTTGCAAAATAATCATATGTTTGACAATAGCTCTGCTCGGTGAGGTATACATTGATTCGTGGTCGCTGGAAGTCATCTCAATACCGATCGTACGATTCGGCAAGTTTTTCGCGCCATATTCAAATTTAAAATTCTCATGAGGATTGTCGTGGCGCTGTTGGCGCTTTTAAATTATGTCGGATAGCACTATTTACGTCGCCATCTCACTGCAAGTTACCTCCTGAAATTTTTCTACATTATTCAATGTGACTTGTACAATGGATTGGAAACAATATTGAGCAAAGCGGTTGTCAGTACTAATAATGCCCTCAGTAGGAGTAACATATTTTCAATAAACCAATAATAATCACCATCATCATGATCGATCAATCAATTAATTAATTAATCGGCTATTTAAAAACCGTGCGACATCTAGGTTATATATAAGTATGTTTATAGTGTTGTTGTTGTTGTTGTTGTTGTTGTACTTGTTACAGCACGATAGCATGATTGACACGCTGGTCCATTGATTATTAGTGTTGTTTTTATTACTTCTGCTGTGCCAACTTCGTTCGTAGTGTCACCGCACGAGTCTGGTCCTCTATCTGGTACAACGCTATAATCAATGTCTACCATCAAAAGTGATCGAATAGAGACAATGCTACAACTATGATCATTTACGCTATTTCTGCTCAGGTGTGGAATCCTGCAGACTGAAGATGTTCGATGGTCATTATCTGGAAGGCACGCTTTGATATGCTTTGATACGCTGAAAGTCTGCCGACAATTGCAATTTTCTCAGACCATTTATTTATCATTATGATCCTTATTATTATTATTCCTCAAGAGCCTTTGGTCGAACAGAGTAACCGTTACTCTGTCTCCGTATAACGCCTCATTAGCAACGGAGGCTTCTAATGTGAAATCGGTTCTCAACGATGGATCCATGGAGCTGATATCTACTTGTTATGGCAGTGTGTTGCAGCGTTTTGACCATTACTAGATAATAATATGCCTTACGGAAACCGGCAGACGCGCGTCGCTAGACAGCATTTGTTGGAAGAACTGGTATTTTGTCGGAAGACATTAGTTCCTCACTCCGGAGCTCGCTTGCTATAACAGCCGAACCTCCAGATAGTTACAAATTAGGAATTACTATAAGGACACTGCCTGCTTCCGGAACGCAGCGCGCGAAGTGGCCTCGAAAGTGTTATATAATGTTAACGCAAGCACTTGCTTATATCTGCAACAGCCACGGCGCACAATGTATAATTCCTGCAGTCTATATATATATATATATATATATATATATATATATATATATATATATATGTTGTTCTATCAATATGCTCATCGATTGTGAAGACCTTACAGGCGTTTCGCTGTTTCAAAGTGAGATATACAGAATATCTTGAGCCAGCTCCTCACTGACAAAAAATAGCAGGTTGCTGAATTTGTGCCATTAGCCGTGATCAACCAGCTCATGATTACGAGTGGTCTTCGTCTCGTATGACTCGTCATTACCGCATCTTGCTGATAAAATGTGAAAAGGCTCCCATTACTGTGAAAGCGCTGATGAATATTTGTTGAACGTAGACTCGTGGGAAGCTTGAGGGAACGTTGCTATTTACGTCGAAACTAGTGGATTTGCCAGAACATCATCTCTTGTTAATAGTGGTCGCGCGATTGAGTGCGTGGCGAACGAAGAATCATCGTTTACTTGTCGGCAAACAAATGATTTGTAACAAGTAGTTGCTTGTTATATGACCAGTATCCCTTCGTCAGATTTAGCTTGTCCTGACTAGTGTGGTCGAGTGTAAAAGTCCGCTTAGTCCATCAGCTTGTATTTGGCAACCTCAAAGTGAAAATTAGGTTGGAATGATTGATTCCTTTTTTCGTAGCCAAAGTAGAACTAACTGTATCTGTCGAGATGACTCGGAGCGGGCAGATGTGTCGATGCATTTCCTCGTTGACATGCAATAATCACCTCACTATATGTAGATCTTATTGTTATGTACACTTTGGACTATTCACGAACTATTCACAGTTTCTGCTTATTTGTTATTTAGCCACGTTTAACCACGCACATGTCGAACAAAATGATTGTACACAGCAAGGATATGTATGATGGTCGAGGCCAGACGCTTTCTTTCACCGTATTCGTCAATTACCCTTCCCATTTCTTCAAACCACCATGTCTTCTATAGAGAAGCGAGAAACAGGAAGAAAATTGTGTACTCACGGTTTTCTGCAATCTGGATAACTGTGGCCAACACGCAATATTTGATGCTCATTTACATCTCATTTTGAGATCTCGACTGACCTCGGACAAGGTTGATCCTTTCCGTTGCAAACAGATTCGCTGTCTTGGCAACTTCAGCAGCTCCGGTAGTAGTTCACTACCGAGCAGCCTAGACGGCGCCATCTGTAGGATCATGTGCTCCATGGGGCAGGTGAGAAGGAATTGGGCCCATTGGCAGTTTATCACTACCGGAAGGTGGACCGTAGTCAAGCCAAGATGCTGGAGGTCCTCCGCCACTGTGGGGTCCTCCAGGACTCGCCTGGCCGGTCGTGTCCAGCTGAACGCCGCTTTGGTGAAGAGCTACTCCTGGTCCCGCGCCCTGCAATGCAGCCGCCAATTGCTGTTGCTGTTCCTGCTGTGGGCGTGGAAGTTCGTCGTGACTCCTGTCGTCCTCGCGACGCTTTAAGCAGGCCACTTTCGGGTTGAGATTGCGTTCGCGCACCTGCTGCTCGAGCGTCGTGATCACCTGTACCGCCTGGTGCAATATTCCAAGCTTGGTCTGGGCCTTGTCTGTTTTCAAATGTATCTGGCACATCCTTCCGAGTTCCTTGAAAGCGCCGTTGATATCTCGAACGCGGATGCGTTCGCGTGCGTTGTTCGCTTGTCGCCTCTCGCGTTCTCGTTCTGCTTTTGTTTCGGGATCGTCATCTGCTCCATCGTCGGATACTGAGAAGGCGTCGGCCGAATTTGAACCCCCGCCAAGACCCATTGCGGGCGCTGGTCCTGGCAATGGTAGGGCTGGATTACCGTGCGTAACCTGATTAACGGCCGCGCCGGGCCATGCCGGGTTGGCCAACGCGGCTGCGGTGAGAGGCTTCCCGCTGTAGGGCGCTGGTCGTTGATTGCGTTTCGCCGATTTAGCAACAAGTGTCGGTGATCTCGATGGTGCCACCGCGGGACTTGAAGTCTTTGACCTTTTCGCCGATTCGTCCTTTACCTCAACTTTCAACGGAGGCGGAGGGTTTGGGTATGAGTTCATCTTGAGCTCGGCAGGACTTCCCGCCTGACCATAACCTGGACTGAGAGGGTACTGCGGTGTCGGTGGAACCGCATTTGATGGACTAGCCGCTTCGGCGTGGACGCGTAAGATGTTCACTGCATCGTCCAACCTCTCCTCCATGACGCCAACACTGTGACTCGATATTAAGTCACCACCGCCTCCTTGATGAGCTGTAATTAGTCCAGCAAATCATTAATGATACGACTTATAGGAAAGCGAACTTTGGGAATCACCCTTTGGATGAATTATTGCTTCTCTATAATAGTAGTATATATATATATTTCTTTTTTTCACATTATCTATACAAATGACTGCAGTAGCTTATCATCATATCAGTTCAAGCGGATTCAGAATATAGTTTCTCTAGACGTATGTTAAACTATGTCAAGTTCACACACCTTTACTGATAACGCTACGCAATGCGGTCATAAATGACCCGAGTGAATATCATAACGATGTTCTCTTGTTTATGCTACTAGGCTACTTCTTTACTACACTCTACAGAAGCTCCAATGTTGGAAGGCTTTAGCCTTTACAAGAAGACTGTTTAGAATAACATCGTACAACATTATTCACTCGTACCTGCTGTCGTGTAAGATAACTGTAACCGCTGATCCTGTTGTTGCTGCTGAGAGGTAGGCGGGCCTTGTTGATGCTGCTGGGAGCCCTGTTGTTGTTGTGGTGAGGCCTGCGCCGGCGGTGCTGGCTGCGACCAGCTCTGGGGGGGCGACGAGCTCGCAACCGGTGAGGGTCCATAATCACCATAGAGTTTGTTTGCTAGAGCGACACTGGCAGAAATCGGATCCGCCGCTAGCGTCGTACTAGTTGAAAGTTGTTGTACTTGTTGTTGTTCTCCGTTCAGGCCAGACCCAATCCCAGCGACTCCCCCAACCCCAACACCTCCCATCGTTGTAGCGGGTGGTGGCGGTGGCGGCGTTGAGTAATCACTCACGAAGCTTGACATCGGCGGTAATGTCGAAAAATGTTGTTGTGGAGCGCCCACACCTGTGCCCATAACCCCCGTCAACTGTGAGGTCTGCTGTTGCGTCTGCTGTTGATGCTGTGGTGATTGCTGTTGGTTGAGTCCCTGACTATGCTGTGGAGCGATTTGCAAAGACGGAGGTGCTGAAGGCTCGTGGTGCAGGGGCGGCGGCGGCGGTAAATTGCTGACGCCACTGTAGTACTTGGTAGGTACCGTCGTCCGCGGGCCGTTCCACGGCTCGCTTGGTCCGGCGACGGGATCGAAGTATTCACCGCTGGATACGCAATACGTAGTTTTGGATAACGGTCCGAAGTCATTATAGCTCTGAAAGGATAGAAGTGCGAAATAAAACGTGTGGGATAGTAAGTTAATATCGAATAGTAACTGCTGAATGAAAGTCTACGTGAGAAAGGCAGCATTTATGCCTACCTGGCTCAGGGCATGGTCTGAATATCAAATTTTCAATATACGCATCCCAAAGTCCTTTTCTATAGTAGCCATAGATAACACACTTATCGACCGCTGTTGATTCATATCTCAGCGTTGGTGAAATGATAACAAAGGATTTATTGAAAAGTAAGAACAAATTAAAAGGTACGGCAAAAGAGCAACAACTGGAAGGAGTGTTAATGGGATTAGCTTGCCAAATCATAAGTCTGTTACAGAAATTCCTTATAATTCCAGCAAAACCAATTTAGGCAGTTTTGAAGGCCAGATTAGCACGTGACTCCCAGGCCTTGATATAAAAGAGCAAATGAAAGTTAGGTTAAGATACGCACGCATACTTAATTCTCTTAGTTTTTACTAAAAAACTTGGAATGTCTAAAGCTTTGTAGTCAAGTTACTTTATAACATGATCTTATGCATTTAACTCTTCATCGAGCAAATAGGAACAAATTTAGACACGCTTTGCTATCATTGCATCAGGAGTCCCTAATTAAGCACTGCGCAATTATTTACCCTTCCTACGGACAATGTTGATTTCAGTCCCATATTGAGTTGAAGGCGGTCCCCATTTTCTTTTTTTTTTCGACTTTTTTTTTTTGACTTCTGCAAGGCCAAATTACCTTGGCTCGATTATGTTAAGGTGCGTTTCGTTGTTGAAAACGCCACAGTTTTAGTCTTCTTTGATGTGCCACAGCCTTTGACTGATGAGATAATGCTATCCTGACATTGCTCTCGATGTGAAGTTCGAGCTGTTGGTAGGCGTCCAAAAACCATGCAGCTTCGTCAGAGGTTTCTCTGAGCACCACGATACTGGTCCGAAGGCAAAAAGTAGCCTGTAGCTGATAATTTTCACTCGCTAATTATCATCATGCTCTAATAATGTCAGAATGTCTACTGCTCACTAGGACTAGTACTCAAGATTAAAAAATAGTAGTGATTTTTTTAAAAATCCTCAACCTCTTCTTTTTTAATGTCTTAATAGTTTATCGATTCTGTCCCCTTACGCTGTAATTCCTTTTGGTAGTTCAGCGTCAGTCGGCGTTCTTCTTCAGAATGTTCATGTGTACACTCTACGTTCCCACACTTTGAGATTAATGGTCTTTTTCGTGAAAGAGTAGCAGATTAGATACTAAATTGCTGGCCGTTCGTCTTATATGCCAGAATATGCTAGTGGGATGCAGTGAGGGGGAGCCGGCGGTCATTGTAACGTTAAGCAACTTCAAGTTTTGCGCCTTGCAAGTTACGTGGTCCGTTTACGTACCGTCAGTCGTTGCTCCTTTGTGTTAAGCTGTTCGACCTTATTGGCCGAGAATATTAATTATACATATTTGAATGCGTTCTGGTTCGAACCGGGGCTCCACGCTATTTTTTTCAATGTCGCTTTTGCAATGTGTTTTTATTTGCAGCGAAAAGCTGGAAGCACGTAATTAAATAATCTATTGTTGAACTTAATGTAATTGTACCTAACGAAAGCCTTATTGATCTTTGTTGGTACCTATAAATAACGGATTAACTACTAAGAAACTAAAGTATGAATAAAATGCTTCAATGAACGCGAATTATTTTGAGCGCTCGTACTCCTTTAATGAAACTTCAATAAGAACGGTTCTCGTTCCGGAGTTGTCCTGCCTTGATGACGTCATCTTTTAACTTTTTTTGTGTTGGCTCCGAAACGATTATTTAGAACTGCTTTGAGCATCTACCGATATCTATAACCCAACATGTAGTGTTTGGTCGAATAGAAGTCTAGTTACATAAAAATTGACTAGTTACTTAGAACCCATACCTATCCCACAGGAGTACTAAAAGATGTGCACGTTAAATTATCCTAACGTAAAACCCGTTCTTTCAAAGAACTGATCCACCCCTAAGTGACCTACAATGACTAAATTCGACTTTGACAGATAGCTATACTTAATATGAGATTAGGGCATTAGCGAATAATTATGGAACGAGTTAAATTCTAGCCGGCTCTTCGGGGGTCAATTTTTACTAGATAAGGCGTTTCGTGGCGTATTTTTGTCGCTTTCGTTAATTTCACCTTCTTTTTTCCCGGCGATTTATTCTCGGCGAGAAAGGTAGCCTCCAATCGATCGGAAGCGGCCGCCTCCTCGACGACCCTGTAGAATGGTACGTCTTCGGTCCGTGTTCCATCTGCTGCCTGTTTAACCTGACTTGGGTAGGGTGACTTGAGCCTTTCAGATTCTAGCCCCGGTGCGATCGACCCGCAGGCCGGGGCCAGATGTTTCTGTGATCAATGTCTCAACAACCTGAGATAATGGTGGAGATTGCCGAGCGATCACCACGACCTCTAGTCAATCCACCGAGTGCTGAGATTTCGTTAGGGGCTCCCACCAGGCAATCGGTTCTAACGGCAGGTTTGGCGCGTGTGTGGACGCGTGCTCCACCAAGCACAAGTCGTTTCTATAGCGGCGTCACAACGGCAACACAAATCTTAGAATTCTCGCAGAAGTTTTATTGTGTTTTAGTATAGGCAACAGCTAACATGTATTTCTGATAGAACCCAAAGTCCTGCAGGGAAAAGGCACAAAAGCGATAGGCATACCGCAGGTCTTTGTTGAGTAAAAATTACAGATCGGCATGTTGTGCTCGATCTATGTATGCTTCTAGCCAAACCACTATTCCACATAAGTACTAATGGAGGATAGCTGCAGATAGAACACTAGGAATCGAAGCAGGATATCACTGTACGTACGCTATATACTGCAATGTGGGCGGTGTAATGTATATAGATAGAGATGATCGATCAGTTAGGTAATTCGGTTTTGTTCTTAGCTTTCGGGTTAAGCGGTCGACGTAGACATAGAGGTGGCCTATCTGCTCATAGCTAATCTCATAGCTTTAATGGTGGCACTTGTTGGATAGACTTATTACATTGTTCGAATTGGTAACAAGCTTAACAATGTATTTTTAATGAGAGTATGAGAGAATTTTTCCAAGATACATCGAAAAAGCTTTCAAAAACCCTCCGAGAAATGAATATGCTGTAAAAACTTTTGCTTGATTTCCTTTAAGGACTTTTCATGTATGTTCTCGCGATACGCGTGCTTGAGCCAACATCGATCCGTTGTGCTTAGGGTCATGTTTTTAAAGCAGCACAACTACATCAATCTTATCAGGACGATATATTCTGTTTCACTCCCCGCAATCTAATTGGTCAAAGTAGTTCTTACGATAAGTTTTGGCAGCCTGCGATAGATCCAAACTGCTCGCGGGGTTTTGAACAGTAGTTTGTCGACCTTTGATATTAACGAAAGCTATTAAGGCATCGATAAACTTTATCGAACTCTCTGATGCCCTTCACGACTGTAGTAGCGCTTATGCTCTGCTTCTTTTTTTTTGCCGATATACATTTATCAAGTCGGTCTTAGGCGCTTGCTTTTGTTCCAGTTGTAATATCCATACATCAGATTAGTCCATATCCATAGATTAGCACAAACTTAAACTTTGTACTTTATCAGTTTTTGGCAAAAACATAAACACCATATAATTTTAGTTTTTGGAAAAAAAATGTTGATATTTATTTCCATTTATTAGCTTCTATTTATTTTAACGTTAGTGACCAACTGAAGACTATTTTCACCCCCCCCCCCCCCAATATCAGTTTCTTCTTCTACTGTATTATAACAGCCAAACAATCTTTAGTGCTCTCAATAATAGCCAACAGCCAGTCAACCTATCGGCCCCTTAACGACACGATAATGTTTCAAATTTTGCGTCTCCCCAATATGTTACCAATACAGGTTCGCTGACTGCTTTATGTATTGACTGACGCTCTCGAAATAGCTCTGCGAGCGCTCTTATCATCAGCTGCGATTTGGCAACCGCAGCATCGTCACTAGCGCTTCTTGCCGTCGCTTAAAACTGCGGTGTTATTACAGTTATTTTTGTCGGAAGGTGTGAGGGGCCGCCGCCACTGCCAGGCAGCACCGAAGTGACTCGTGGCAGGCCATTCGGATCTCACTTCGCCGTTTTCAGGGGGGGGCTAGATCTGGTCAGACCAACACTCTGTCACATGCGGAGTCATCAACATCAAGAACAGCCCCCAACTACGCACATGTTTGTTGCCTCAACTTGGCTTCTGCTGGGTGACTAGTGTCACGGCAATGGCGGAAACGATGCAGGCGTCTGGTCCAGACAACGACAACGCCAACGCTGCGACACAAAGAAAGGCAAAGAGCAATCTTTTTGATGCTACTGTTGCTGGCGAAGTTCTGTTAGCCAGCAAGCGCAGCATCTAATCCTGGCAAGCCACTGTGAGAGCCCGAAGATCGCCGCTTCAGCCGAGACCACTCGACTGAGCCGCTCTTGGTTTTGTCTAGTGCCGCTGCTGCCGCCAGTGCGGCTCGTTCCACCGCCAATGGAGTCGATGGCGATGTCGACCGTCGTCGTTCTTCAGCAAAGTTCAGGAGGAGCTGCTTTATTCTTGATGGCATTGAGCATCAGACGTCATCGGGATAGGCCAGCAGGCATCAGGCAGGCAAGCGAGCAGGTAGGTAGTTCTCCAGGCCGCAGTATAGGGCAAATATACATACGTTATGTACGCCCTGCTGATGCCGGCGGCTCGCCTGACGGAGCCTGATGCAACTGCTGTCCGTTCTACTCAAGTCATTTTCATCTTCGTTGTGGTTCCTGATGTTGCTGCTGCCACTGCCGCTGCCTTAAGTTCAATTGTCGGTCGATGGGTTAGTGCGACGCAGACCTGAAAAAGGCCGATCTCTTCGCTGTTCTTTGAGTAAATCGGATGCTCGCTCGCTCATTCGGCCGATGCTTCGTTCCCGTCTCAGTGACGCCCGTGTCGCTTCTACTCCTAGGGAGGTTGCCGCCGCTGTTGCTATCGGCGTCACCAATGTCGATATCGTCCTCGTCGTTGCTGTTCGCTGCCATTGTCTCCAGCGACTCTTTGTCAGTTCTCTTCTTTTTCGACTTCTCCATTTTCGGATGCTGCTACCCCCCTTGCTTTTTGGCCGCATTTCGTAGGGGGCGACCATCTGTTCGCAGAAGAAACGAAACCTTCGCCGTTTCCCCGTTATTGTCTTCGTTGTAGCTGTTCTCCGCTCCGCCTGCTTCAGATGCCGCCGCCGCCGCCGCGGTTCGTGTAGTCGTGCTCTTTGTACCAGCATCGAGTGTTCGATGCTCGTGGTTGACTGGGTTCTTCGGCTCGTCTTCCCAGCTCTGGCCTGACCGGGTTCGCTTGAATCCGGCAGCGACCCTCTCGATAGTAGCCCGTTCGCTAGCTGGTCGTCCCTGGGCTCACCACAATGTGCTTCGCTTCTCCGGTAACTCCGCTGCCGGCTGCTGCGACGTGCTGCGCTTCTACTGGTAGACATGCAGTCGGAGCTCGTCCCGGTAGAGCGGGGCTACCTGGCTGGCTGGCTGGCTGACTGGCTCGCCGAATCGCTCTCCAGCTAACAGGCAGTTTTTTCGGCACCAGCAAGAGCAGAAGCGGCGCTCCAGCCTTCCTGGTGACTCTAGTGGCATTGGTGATGGCGACGGGCGCTGCTGGGCCGTTTGACTTAACGCTTTAGTTGTTGCCGGTGTTTCGTTGCCGGCGCCGCTGGCTATGGAGGGCCGAGCGCTCCCGGGCGGTCGGTGGTGTCGACGCTGTAACGACGAAGACGACGAGGATGATTACACCGCATCGTCAACGACCGTAGCGACTATCACTGTCCAGGCTGCTGCTGCTACTGCCACAGCAGAACCGCCATTGAATGAACACAAGCAAGGCTCACTAGGCCCGTTAGGGTAACTACAACGCAACAAGTAGAACCTGAGCCTGCAGCAACGGATGCCCAAGCAACAGTTCAATCTTCATCTCCTTCAATTACTCGTATATGATCAGTAGGCAACAAAAGGCGTTGTTTGGTTACAGAATTGAATGGCAAAAACAACAGCACGGCCACCATTACCACACACCACAACAGGGCATCAGCAAAGACGTCAATATGAGCAGCAGAAATACGGACGTTGCAACGGCAATCGTGGTACGAAGGCTCGCGCCACGGTTCAATAGGAACAGAGATTCTCGTTCTGTTTCCACTGTTGTTTAACTGCTGCATGATTTTGCCCGACGTGTGTGTAGTCGACTGGACTGTTTGATACCGCTGCTTCACAACAACAGCAGCAGCAGCAAATACACACGCACACACACACAAACAAACAAACAACCGCGCACACCCATCAAGCGTCGTCGTAGGGACGTTCCAAACCATATCTATCTCAAAAAAGAGGGACGCTGAGACAGTTTGGCTGCCTCAAGAAACTTAGCTAGGAGGAAGCTGGGCGTGTTTACGGTTCTGGCTTTTGTGTCTCAATTTTTGCCTGTGTGTTCTAAAACTATAAGTTTATGTACAGTTCAAAGCAGCAGAACACTAGCGACAATTGCCGAGGTTATAATACTCCGGCTTAGCAAATTGATCAGAGGGACGAACGGCCGCCGGACGAACAGCCACAATCGCAGAATCGAAGCAAACGCTTTAGACTAAAGTACGATGAAGCAACGAGCACTCGCTAGCAAAGGGAACTGCGCCATCGGATCAGGACAACAGGGCCCCCCTTCGCCCTTCGTCGCCTCCGACATCATCGAACGCTGCGTGGTCCAACGTCAGGCTACGACTACTGAGCGTTGTTTTCAGTTATGTTACACAGCAATATATGGCAGCAGCAGCGACAGAAAACATGACAATAACATTAGAAACAGCAACAGCAGTAACGGCAGCATCATTAGGCAATGATGCTGCCGTTGCTGCTAGGGTACGGGCGGCCCATGGCAGGCCTGCGAAAGGCTGTTTTGTGTTCAGGACGACTCAAACGAGGAACAAACAAGCGTATTTATACAGAGGACCCTTGAAAAACTTTACATCTCAAACTACTAACTAAGCTGAAAATGACGCCAATGAATAACTGTATAGAGTGAACGGCGACTATTGAAAATAGTAGCCGAAAATGTAATGAGTAATGAGCCATTATAAGAACAACCTTAGATATAATAGCATATAAAACAACACTGCATGTACGCCCAAGCCGAAATAAAAAGATAAGGTTTACGTTCCACGCCTGTGATGAAAAAGCGGTCAGAAGGCGGGGAAAAAGGGGTGGGAGATGTAAATTTCCCGCCACCCAGGCTACGCACTTGCAAAGCTTTTGATCAGCAGTGAGCCGTTGAAATGTGCTTTTCACGCTTCTGAAGATGACGCCGCTGTTGTAAACAAAAAGCCTGATCTGTGGGTAGCGTCTGCAAAGGCGGTAGCAAATTGCTACTTAGCTTGCTTTCGGCGGATGATACCTCGCAGTCGTACTGCGTGTGCTTGTTTTTAGCAGGAATCTGTCCGAAATGGTACAATACATGGCTGGATCGAAAGAGAGCAGAGGGAGCTCTGTATGCAATACAATTCTTTGTTCGTTGGCCAACATCGCTTTTCGTCCGCGGCCGTGTGTACCTGCCGAGTAATGCACCTTGTCGATTCACCATGAGTAGCAATGTGGGCGACTTCAGCATGCCGCGAAGCTTCCACATGTAGTAACAGTAGCGGTAGGAGTTTCCTGTAGTGATAAAAGCATACAACGCATACTTCTATCATTCTCGGGCAGTGAACAAGATGAAACCCTGATAAAACAGGTAAGTTGGCCTGTCTTCAAACGGCATATCTCTTATCCGAGACCAGGCTTGGTGAGGGCGACCTCTCAATCTTTGCTCAGCTGGGCCTCGGTCCATCTCTCGCATCAGCGAAACGAGATCGACCGCCATTGCTGTTGCTGGGAAATTGCTGTGAATTTGCCCGTGACGATTGTGGAGCGTACGTTGCGCGATGCCACCGTATAGCACTATATGATGATCACCCGCTGAGATCCGCGACCGAGAAGCGGCCCTTGTTGTCGTTCAAAATAGGTAGGCAGGTGCAAGCAAACCTTTTTCTCACCTCGGCACATATTCGAACCCGAACAGATTTACGCGAGCGGTCACCGTAGGATTTTTAACCAACGCAAAATACTCGTCCGTGGCACCGATGCCTGCCACCGTCGCCAGAACGAACCAAGAGATCTGGTTCGACCATCGTCCGATGCTCGAGAGATGAAGACGAGAAGCATTAGTTTAAAATGAATATGACCTATGGCTTTACCCACGCGAAACAACAGGTTTCAAAGAGGGCGTTAAAGAGGTAGATGTTAGGACAATAGAAGATAACAACACAGTATAGCCCTGCATCTCTAAACAGAGGGTAATTGCAGAAGTATTCTCGGTAGTTTTATAGTCACAGATATCTAGAACGGGTCGTATGATGTTTCACTAAATATTCATCTTAGGATAATGATTACTTATACGGTTAATTTTGGCTCGTTGTATTATGTAGTTGACTATTCCTGTGATGCTGAAGACTCGTTCGACAATGGTTAGATAATGGAATATCATGATGGGTCTGACGATAATTATAAGCCTATAGTTTATCGCTCTTTTTACCGTACTGTGTACCAGTAGATTTTATTGTCACGGCATAACTGAGATTTCCAACAAGGATGCTCCCTCCGGCCTCGTACTCCGAAACAACAGCAACAGCAGCGGTAGCGGCAGCGGCATACGGTAAAATCTGACTGTAACAATACGACATATTAACCGTGACACGCCAGCAAACCCATACGTGTGTCTACGCAAAACTCCTAATAGAATAGCGATAGCAATGCAAGAATCTGCAAGTCCAATGCTATTAAACGCAAAAAGCTCTATATCTACTGTAGAGCTGAACTGGTGCAGTGAGCAAAAGTATACAATATACGGCATTAATTCAGGTTACAGGCAAGGGATGCACCATATTAGATGTATACGTAGATACGTAATCAACTCGTATTTAATCAAAGATAACGGTTCTGCTCTCAGAATATAGACATACAAGGTGTCAGTTCGGGGCAAAGAGCTCTCTTCTGCTTTATACTTCACAAACGAGATCCAACCCGATGACAGATCGTCATCTGCCATTTGCAATTTGCTTTTTTGCCCCATCAGTCGCAGGCCATGGCTCATCCGGTACAGGAAATAAATGTCCGCTATCGTTAATTGCCTACTGACTATGAACTCGGCCGGCGCTAATTCAATGCACGATCTGCGCAATACATATGAGAAATGACGCAATTGACCAGTAGTCTCCATTTGTTCTTGTGCTGGGCGACGAATTGTTTCTGCATAAACATATATTTGGTACTCAGTTACTTTCTTGACTGCGCCAGTACCTTGTCAGGACGAATAGCTTGTTTCTAAGGAGCCGCGCTTCCACGATCGAATCTTTTAAACATGAGCTACAAGTATAACCGAGAATCTAGTTGTTCGTGTAAATAAATACATACACATTTATATGTACATGTGTGTTTTCGAGTTAGCGCCAGAAGTTCTAACAATGTGCTTTGTCTCTTTCTAGCTCCAACTTTCGCCTTGTCTGACATTTCGATACGGTCGCGCATAAATCACTTTTGTTTACTATAGGATGCGCATGCACATACGTCTAGTTGTGACCAATGCATTTATCTACTGAGTATCTGTTTGTTTTTCGTTTACACGTTCGCCCTATTCGGCGCACGACGTCATTGCGAGACGCGAACAGCTTCTACAGTAGCTGCTGGGATCAGTCGCGTCAATCGACTCTGATGCTCCTCGATAAAAGTAAGGCCATTTACACATATATCTTTTTCGTTTACAATATCTTGATGTCGTTCTATCCGCGGGAACATTTACGTCCTGTAAGAATAATGCGCATGATTGAAAGCCTCTATAGGTACATGGCCGACAGAAAGAGAAATGGCTAATCACACTTCCTTTGAGACGCCTGCTAATCAGGGGAGTATTTTTCTAGAAAAAAGAAAAATGGAGCGTATTGCTGCACCCCAAAAATTATCAACAAAAGAGACAATCACAAAGATGTGACGAAAAATTCCCTCGAAAAATGATTCTGCCCCTGCCAGTCCTAAATGCAGTGCTCGGCTGCTGCAAGAGGGTGCTATCGCTTCTGGAGGCATCACTTCTGTGTACTAGGATTCTACGAGAAATGAGCGCATGCCCGTGCTAACTTTCTTGGTTGCTGTCAGCGCCGCCGTCGATGATATTGTCGCGGCCTAAACGGTCCATTTGCTAAAAATGGCCTGTACAATAGGTTTGCCTAATTTGCCCAGAACTTTTTAAACGTATCACTGTGGTGCAACGATGTATGTATTATGCTTAGGAGTAAACGGTCGGGCGGACGGAACTAGTTTTTGTATGTAATTCTATTATGTTTGTTGTGCTCGTCTGGAGCCAACGCAAGCATGGAACATACGCAACCCACGATCTCCGTACCGTTTCACACACAAGATTTAGATTTTGTCGGTTTTTATACAATCCTGTGTACGTATAGGTAACACTAGTCAAATGTAGCTCTTCTCTTCGCATGATACCACTCCTTCAATATGTTGTTGGCGGTAAACCAAGACCTGCTCGCTTTGAACGTAACTGATCGATCTAAAAGCCGTACCTTTCATCCATCGTTTACAAGGAAACCGGTATTACGAAAGGACGACTCGGGCAGCGTCAGTAACCCCAGTCGACCCAATCCCCTTCAACTGACCAAACAGTTCCCTGGAACAGCAACTCGTTTTTTCGTCGATTTTAAACCTTGCCGCCACAGCCGCAGCCGCCGGGGGTTAGCGAAGCGGCGGACCAACGGTCGGTCGTTGCGTTGCCGCTAATTGCCATCGTAAGCCAATGGTATTCGGGAATCTTCTGATTCTTCTATAACCGTTGAGAGAACATAGCCACTCTGCTAAGTACATGATCAGGATAAGAACAAATTGTCCTAACCGAATTCTAGCCCAACAGCTACGGCGCTAGTCGAAGCGGATGTGCTTGCCCCACCGATTGCTGTCACTGCGGTGCCCGTTGGCCAGTTGTGATGCTTTACAAATATGCCTAGTAGCCTTTAAACAATTAAATTATATAGAAGCGGTTCACCAGTTGGGCTAAAAAGAGGACTTCTGAGTGTTCGCTTGTGAGACGCGCAGTTGAGTACACTTTCTTATTGTGTACAAAAATCTAGCTTCTGATGCCTGTTTCAAGTGAAGACCAATCGTATAAGGAACCAAAATTGAGTTTACAAACAAACAATGGAAAGAACAAAGCTGGAGAAATGAGGACCCCTTATTACAATTGCGTTTAGTATTCGTGACATTGTTCGGGTTAGCGAAGAAAATTGATCAAATTTATTTATACAGCAACACCGATTCTAACATGATACAGTATGCTAATTAACATTGGACAATTAAAAACGTTCTTAGTAAGCATCGTCATTAACAAACGCTGCTTATGTAATATAAATATGTGCAATAGCTGAATTATATGGATCGTACATTCAATGAGTAACCGGAAGAAGATCAGTAACACGGAAATAAAGTCAATGACACATTGGATTCTTATAGGATCCAAAGAAAGAAACGGTTTATTGCTAGGGTTGTCTCACGAATAATATTTTCTTTCACAGCGGCTGAGATCGTCAAAGGCAATCTGAACAATCGAGGTTGTCGATAACGATTTCATTTTCTAAAATCAACACACATTTACAATAAACATTGTATAGCTTTTTATCATTTGTAAAATTTTTCCCCAGGCGCTTAAGCATTCGATGTAGCTACCCTATTATCGTTAAGATGCTGCTATTGCCTTCAGCAATGGCGGCAACAGCAGCGCCAGCGTTTGTAAAACATATCGAGACATCTCTAGCAAAAGACAGAGCGACCCATCGCTTGAAGGTCGTTGAAACGTAGTCTTAGCGTGGATAACACAATATATCTCAACTTCTCGCGCTTTTTGGTTATATGTACTTTTAACTTTCGGTCCCTTCGTCATCGTTCCTTCACTGTATATGCCTCGTTAATTAACTTACATTTGGTCTCAAGTCGCTTACATAACCCCGTACGTACTCACACATATCATCGGACCGTCTAGTTCACTATGCTAATACCAATCATGCTGTACTACCGCGACGATATGCCACATGTGTAGCTTCGTTAAATTAATACTAGCATCCTATCTCAATTCAAATTCGAGCTTATTTTCTAGCTAATACAATTGTATGTTTCTAATTCTGTCCAGTGTTGACTCCTTGCTTGCCTGGCCTTCGTTTTTACCGTATTCTATTGACTTCTTTTAGTTTCAACAGTTCCTGGGATCGGCCTTTTCCTCTTCATGTCACCTTACCCCTTGGTCCGCTCGTATTATCGACATGCCTTATCTGTCGCCACTCCGTCTAGTTACATTGTCATTACCGTCAAACCCCGCTTGATCAGGTCTGTCCGATTGCGTCCGATAACATCCAATCTACGCGATTCCTCCTGTGGCCGCAGACGGGGTGGTTTCGCCTCCGACTCCCGATTGAAGCTGAGACCAAAACGTCATCAGCATCGCTGTCGTCTTCGACGTCATCTCCGTCTCCGCGTTCAGAAATACGTTCTCCGACATCGCCACCGTTCGTTAGCTTGCCTATTCGAATGGCCTGTCCACCGTCCCTGTATTGGCACTGCCTCGCAGGCGTATTGCCTGTACAGACAGCAGTCCCGTTCACTCACTGCTCACCTTTCGCTAGTGGCCATCTTTAACAACACTGTTACCTCCCAGGCGAAATCAACGATCGCCCGCCATTGCCAGCGCCAGCGCACCGCGCTGTGGACACTGGATAACTTGTGTGACAGAATCGTCTGCCGGAGATAATAGTGTTGGTAGTAGCGACGTTACTGCGACGCTTACGGCGACAGTAATAGCAGTGGCTAAGGTACAAACGGCAGGAGCCGTAACATCAGTGGCGATACGACGATCCGATCCGAGCCTGAGCTGATGCTGCTGGCGGCCGTGGAGACGCTCCCTGGCGACAACGCCAGGTGTTTGTCGCTTCTCGCTTCCCTCCGCTGCTGCTGCTGCTGCTGACGTTGTTTCTGTAGTTGCCGTTTTTGTATTGCCGTAGTTGTTAGCGATCGGCGCTCGCTCGACGGACTCTTTCGGACTTGTCGAAGGCAGCGACGTCAACAGCGGCAGCGTATCGGTAGGGCAGGGTAGACTCGTCATCATTGCATTGGATCGGACGGTTTTATGGCATCGTCCGCTTGTTCGTCTGACTGTTCAGAAATGGCGGCGTTACAGCGCAGCTACTCCATGGCGGCGCTGACTCTCGGCGTAAGTCCGTTCATTAGTCGCTGGTTTGCTTGCCTGACGCTGACAGAGCACACTTAGCTAAGATTCAACAGATTAGTTCCAAGTTAGATAGCAGCGGCTGGATACAAGAGACAATGATGTCGAGTCGAGTGCCACTGCATGGCAATACGAGGTCGGGGGCTGTACGCAGAGTAGTATTCGTATAGCTAACTAGATTGGCGTCTGAAGCGACCAGGGCAACGGCAGGTGGACGGATACATAGATCGGGGATCTCTCGGGCATGGCTGTGGCAATTACGTGCCTCTATTACAACTGGCAGCGTTGTTGCTAAAAGTAATGTAGCATAAGCTATATATAACGTTTAATGAACATTTTTTGTTCGAATTCTCTAGTTGGTTGATATATGCAGAGAAGACACTTCCTTCTGTAATATATATATATATATATATATATATCATAAGATTCTTTGAACTAAAATAAAGCTAACATCGGTTTTATTGATTTTTTCATTAGGCGAAATTCATGAAAAGCTATGTGAACTTACTTGCCGACACAGAATAGCTAGACCCTAGCTAAGTTTATTATATATGGGAATACGGGTGATGATCCTCCCTTGGTGGCTTAATCCTTTTTAACATTTAAATTGGATTTAATGAATATTGAATTATTTCGTTATAGATATTTTTAGCCTTCATTAGCACACTGGTATAGAGGAATACATGTCGATCATGCCTGATCTCTTTCAGACGTTTCTTTTTATCACGATTCGTCATAAGCGCCTAGAAGAAGCCCGTCACAGTCTACTTAGATATTCGAAGTCTTTTCTCGTCACGTGGACACGTCAATACCAAATCAGCCTGCCACTTTATCCCGCATGCCTCGAAACAATCCCAAGGTAATTGTGGTCAAAATATCTATGGCAAAAGTAACACCTAGGTCTATGTGAAACTGGCTTCGAAATTTCCCACCGTGTAACTAAAAGCCCACAAATGGGTTGCGATGCATAACAGATCAGAAAATACCTTTTAGTGGAGAATGGCGAAAAAATTTTGTTTGATTTTCTCAAAGATGTTCTTGATTCAGCAGCTTAAACATTTTTCTACTGCAAACTAAAAATAAATTTATGCTTGACACCGTACTGCTCTATTTATTGAATTGACTATATATCTGAACATCCCATCCTTCCGAAGCAGTTTCGTTGTGCCCCAATCTGCAGCAGAACATGTTGCCTTATATATTGGATAACTAGGCCACTTGGAAGCTGGACCGCAAGCTAAATGTGATCAATGAAATCCCTCAGTTAACCTGTGAAAGCCTATGCGCGTGTGTAGGTAGCAAATTAACACTAGTGTATCCAACAGGTCAGTTCTGACTACCCAGCTGAGTCTTTGCATGTACCTGAGGCATGCGGCGGTAGCCAGTGGCCGATCGGTCTATTTGTCGGTCGTGAGGTAGCCAAATAGCAATTAGCTGCAAATAGACCGAGAAACAGCGGGAAACAAACTAGTGCTCTCATCACTGCGACAGTTGATATGTCTGCAGTTTCTGTGCATCTCACCGACAACCCTGCCTTGCGACTTCCGTTAGGAACAACGACTACCAACACTTTAGCTAACTGGCTGAAATTGAGTCCTCACGTTTCTTTCGATTGATCACCCGGTACTGTCTTACCCAGCATATGTGGCTGTTCTCCAATGCGGTAACGAGCGTCTTCGACTGACTGGCCTGCATGGCTTGCAGAGTTTGTTTTTTACTCACACTATGCCGCTGCCGTTATTATTTTTGTTGAAGCCGAAGCTTTGCTTTCCTATCTATCTTTGTTCATTTGGAGAGACTTTCCATGCCAGTTTTCATGGCAAACTGGCTGTTACAGGAAACAGAGGAAACCGTCCTCGGCGTTCACCTCTGCCTTCAGAGCAGGACAGTATTTCCAGTATGCACTCCAAACGTACAGGAACGGCAGCAATTGGACCGGGCAGCATCCGACTAAACAGGTCCCGCGCCTGGCTAGAATGACGCAGTCCAGGTGGAACTCCACTTCGTCATCAGACCATTTTGAACATCTCCTTTAACTAGTCTGTATATGTGTGGCTGGGACGTGTGGAGGTGTATATTTAGAAATCGACTTTTCGGCATAGGTAAGGGACCTGGATAGCGCGATGATATGGTCTCAGAGTACGTAACTCCTTTTCTTACAGTAAGTCACATGTGGAGAGCGCGAGGTAACAGCTAACACGTTCTCTGGCGTTCTGCCATTATTCTGCAGTTATCAGAAGACGAAGACAGTTGTATACTGTTATTGACCTCTAGCTAGAGTATAAATTACTGGTCTGCTGCACCCGAAAACTAGTTCTTTAACAGCTAAGTTTGTATCAGCACTGATAGTTATATTAAAACAGGATGCATCAAGGAAGATCAAGGAAAGTTAACTTGTTGGTCGCCGAAATCCTTGCCTCTTTATTCACTTTCTATGCAATATGCGGTTAGCTAACGAAAGATGAAGATAACAACCGGCAGGACATACCAAGGGGCCTGAACGGACTGGATTCGTGATGATAGCCCCTGTGAGTCAGAGGTGATTATCCGACATTGGATAGCAAATAGTTTGCTTTTTTTTCCGCATATCTCATGTTATCTTGCTTGTGCATAGCACGAGCCATAGCTCTCGCAGCATAGATGCCCCTGCAACGACTCGTGTACAGTTATGTAACGCTGGACGGGCGCAACAGCTTAATTCAGAGCGCTGTAACGACGTTACCAGCCTGGCAGCCACCGGCCAGCCGTGAATGGCAGCGGCGTTATTGACAACATGAACTTCGCATAACGCCAGATGACCTACTTCTAACGGCATATAGAGAAATTGACAAGACAATATTGTGCAACAGCTCTCAACTCACTTGCCCGCGCGCAGGTAGCAGGCCGCGTATCTTCTATTTTTGTCGAACGTATGATTCCCGCCTTCTCTGCGTGCGTCTCTGTGCGAATCCAGTTGTCCGTCAGTGGTGCGTGCCTGCTTAGGTATGAACACTGCGTCGAAATGACAATCTGTTCCTTTGTGTTCTGCCCTCTTCCAGGATTGGACAAGGATCACCAGGAGGACAGGCATGACGCAAAGGCGGCCGCCAGCCTCGACACCACTTTTGCCTCTAATACTATTACTGCCGCTCGATATGTAAGCTGCAAGCGCCAAATAGAGACGGCCCTGTAGCCATGGCTGGATCCTGCTAGCGGCAGCGGACTCCTCTTGTTTCACGTAAGCTATCTGTCGACGAGCAATGAAGCGTTGCTGGCAGATAATTGTTGCATGCACCAGCGCAAAACGCATAAGGTGGCCCACAAGCGGCAAACAGGGTAATCTCAGCGCCAGTAACTTCAACGACAGCAGTCAATGGTATTAGAGCAAGCATCTGTCGATTGGTTGGTGTGCGTTACTTCCTACTATAATTATTGATGGATCGAGCCTGACCCTGACTGGGGAGAATCGTATTCTCATAGCAATACAATGATCTATGATAATAATTCTAAAGTGTTGATGTGTGAAAAAAACCTCTATAGGAAGTTGGCTGGGAAACGGTAACTTCTTAGCGATAGATGGAACTTATAGGGCTCTGGACTGTTGCTTCATGAAGGAAATTATTGTCACTACTGTAATATATGTAGCCGAAAATCATTTAGGTATACAGCGGTAGCCTCCTAGTTTCTCAACTGACTTTGAACTTGTTTTGAGATAATCTGCACGTATTAAAGTGTACGACATTTTTAAACCTCTCATATTTTACGTGGGTTTTTATAATAGAGCCCATAATATTAATGAGTATTTTGCGAAGCTTTTGATTGTACAAGCGAGGACTATGTTTGGTGGTAGATCATGGGATGGCTTTATATGTAAAATGTTGCTGAAACTCATCATTCATAATTAAGCATCACCATCTAATAATAGAGCGAAATATGCATCGTATGCTCATTGTGTTAAGGCAGTGTCACAAGAACACAATCTTCATATAAGACGGTAGCCACAATAATGCCATGCAATTTATATATTTAATTATTTGTATTAATTATCTCCTTTAACATGACCAACGGTACGTAACATGGCGAAATTAAGAACCAGTCCAAATACAACGCTCTTTAAAAAAGTCAATTTATTACTCCGTCGTTAATTCTATGTAATGGAATACGCAAGACTCTCAATACAAGTTCTGTTCGTGAGAAACATTCAATGTATTCGTTTAGTTATATGAGCAGCCTGCTTCTGGAACCCCATAAAGACTGAGCCACTATTATAGTATAGTATTGTTTTAACATCCTAGCGCCCAAAATCAGAAGCTTTTCTGTCTATCTAACATCTGGATCTATGTTATTTTCATATATAGGAACTTACGCCTTAAAATATATCAGTTAAGTTCACTGCCTTGAAGAGTATCTGGTATCGTACATGTGACGATTCCAATAGTCGTTTCCGGCAAGCCAAAAGAGACAAGGTGTACCATAGAACAGTTGTGATATCGGCAGCAATGGCTATCGGAGACGAAATTTTTTAATAACTGCAAAACGTTTACGGACACCGTCGAATAAGGACAATTGGAACGCAGTTTTGTGGGTTAAGGATTTGGGCTGACTGGCGTATGGCCACTGATACCGTCGCAAAGCCGATAAACAAGCCGTTTCCATTACAAAATTAAGCATATGATGGGAATCCAGCCCAAGCACTCAAGTGAAGACTTTGTTAGTTAAGTGTGCTTAAGTTCGCACTGTGCAGATTAAAGCCACGCGCAGTAACTTAGACAAACAACTCGCTGTCATCATTTCGAAACGACGTTTAAAAAGTTTACGCCCAACAACTTTAACGGTTAAACAAAAAAAATCCCTTGGAACTAGTAGTGATGCTTTGCAGAGACACATGCACACTATGCATTTTTAAACACTCAGAAATATGATGATAATAATTATTATTATTATTATCACTGCAGTTAATTAAGTGAACGAAGAATAAGCGTTTGTTAAAAACGTACCGCATTTTGTGGTCCCGAACTGGTCGAACTTGGTGGACCCGTGGGTGCCGTAACATACTCGTTGAAGAATCCTGAGAGTAAAGTGGTGGTGGCCATGTCAGTGCTAGGCGCAACAGTCTGTTGAAGTTGCTGCCCGCCGCTAGTCAGTGGGGGCAAAGTTATGCCGGATCCAGGACCTACCCCCATAGGGTGCAGGCCACCCCCAGGCTGAAGCGATACGGCTATCGACGACGCCGACATTAAGCTGTTATTGTTGTTGTTGTTGTTACTACTATTGTTGTTGTTGTTGTTGTTTGAGATAGTGGATATAGGCTGTAGGGGCGGTAAAGGTGGCAGATCCATGGGAGTGCCAAGACGATGCATGGCAAGCAGCTATCGGCTAGCTACTGACACCTACACTTTTGCTTTCGCCAGCTAAGTCGGAGGCCGGGTAACGGCCAGCCGCCTGCGGTCAGCAACACAGGACAACCCCACCCTGCATGGGGACGGCCCGCTTGCTAGAGAGAGATTTGTGAACGAGTCCTCTTTTGTTGAAAAGAGTGAGGCTAAATAGATCAAAGATACTGCTTCAGTTCTAGGTTTGAAAGAAACAAACTTCCTTTTGGAAGCGAAACAAAGCCGCAATGTCGAGCCTGGCGTCAGCAGGTTAAAAAGGCAATAACGGCAATGTTCACCGTACAAACACGAACCCAACATGGGCTAAAATAACGGGAAGCAGTAATATAATAGCAGAAGTGCACGATGGGCTTCGAGACCGCTAGTGTTTGGATTATAACGCGGGCTATGACTCGTTGCGATGGCTTGTTTTATCGTCAAGCTCTTAGCGGCATTTAAAATGTTTCATGCTAAAAATTCTCACATGCATTTTGTATATTATCGCACACAAGATAGGAGTTTAAGTAGAACAAAAAGTAAATCCAGGTAGACTGTCGGTTCATAGCAATTTACAATTTCAAACACTAAGAGTTTATCGTTGTGTTCTTTTGTCGCTCATTTCCTTTACCTCAACACACTTTAATACACACACATTGATCCTGGCAATATCGTGTTGCGGTTCCAGACCTATGGCAAGATGAATATTTTTCTCGAACTTCTTCACGATGATGTATGATACTTCCAGCCGAAAACGAACTACAATCTGTGAATTACCCTTGTCTAACTGATTTTACCCGCCGTCTACTCAGCGACTAATTTCCAATTAACGACAGTTCTACATTGTATCGTCAGCTATTAAGCCACGAAATGTCGTGCATCCACAATGCTTCAAGTTTTCAGGTATTAAAGGCGACAGGTAACCAAATCCAACTAAGACTTCAATCAACTTTAAGCTACCATTTTTATTCGTCGGAGACTAGGCTCCGTAACCGTATTTTCTTTCACGCGGATATACACTTTTATCAAACACTTCTATTCTTTTCGTCTGTCCACGTCCACTTGTATTATTCCATTGGCGATCGCACCTATCTCGTGTGGCAGCCCCCGCTGCTGCCGTTAGCTCCAAGCACCATTGTTTCAATGTGCACGACCAGCATCACCGCCAGTATTGCTATTCAATGGCAGTAGATCGCACTTCGGGGGTATTCCTGGCTCATTGTCTGCTTGTCTGTCCAACTCGCTAGCTTCGCGAACCTCACTATCAGCGACACACTACGAGCTTCCCGCGCTGTGCCGCGCCGCGCCGCTTGCACTTGTTTTGTGTTGGCTCGGGGGTTGTTGTTGGCTGTTGGGTCGCTGTTCGCTGGGCTGATGTTGGTTGAACGATGAGGCGAGTTGAGGAGGACTGAAGCCGCTGGCTTCGTTAAGCTTCGTGCGTCGTTACAATATTCGCCTTTCTCACTATCCGTCTGAGCCGTAGTCGCGACTGGGGCCGCTGTCGGTGTCGTTATTGTTGTCGTGGCTCTTGTTGTTGTTGTTGCTGCTGCTGCTCCCGTCGTCGTCGTTGTTCTCACTACGACCGCTTCGTCTGCTGCTGCTGCTGCTGCTGCTAGTGTCGCTCACGCAGTAGCAGCAGCGGCTGCAAAAGGCGGCTATCTCCTACCGTTCTTTGCCAGCAATGGCTGCATAGCAAACGGACTCGTTGAGCGACACGGTCGTTTCCCTCTTCCCCTTGTGTTGAGGAATTTCGAAGGATCTTTAGAGAAAAAGAGCCTTAAAGGACTAGCCAGCCAGTTCCTCTTCCTGATGAGTTGTATTTAGTGCTGTGGTGGGCCAAAAACGCAAGGTAAAATCGTCAGCGGTAACAACAGCGTCGAGCGCCAGCGGCTCAGCTCACGGCGCACACACTGGCGAAAAAAGGACCACAGACACGGGGCCGGGTCGCCAGGCACAGCGGCACTCGAACGGGCCGCTGCCAAGCACAGAGCTAGTAAATGTGGTCGCCGTCAGTGTCGTAGTAGCTAGCAGCACGCGAGACGACGGACGGTTGGCGAAACGAACAGAGGGAAAGAGTCTGACACTCCGATAGAAAGAGGGAGAAAGTGAAAGAACGAGCACAACATGAACAGCAACTCCTTCTCGCTCAATTCGGCTTTCGCACTCGTTCACCCGCCGTAGTGCGTTGCTTGTGCGATGCTGCGAGCACCGGAGCACCTCCCGCTGAAGTGGAGAGGAGGAAGAGGAGGAGGCGGACGACGATGCTAACGACAACCACAACCGGCTGCTGTTGCTGGAAGAGCGGGAGGAAGAGCAAAATAAGAGAGGGCGCCACGGCCGACGAGTACACACAGTACGCCGCGCCGCCATAAGACGCTCTACCGGTAGAAATAGGCGCTGAGAGAAAGAGAAGGTGAGCTGCACGTTTGGCGGACTAGGGCCCACCAAAACCCGCGCACTTTGACTGAAACTATACTAGGTACAATGACTGAAGGTAGATGTAGGCCAAGTGTAAGCAAAGCGACCGTGCGAGGTTGCCTACCCGTTTGTAGTGTTAGGACGCTCAGAAGTTGAAAAACTGTTATGGGAAATAATGGCACGGAAGGATATGTGGCGACGAGGAGTTGCCAATGGGAATTGGAACTGCGTGGAAAAAACAAAAAAGTTTCATGAGCCGGGATATATACACATATAGACATTGGTAGAAACGTATACGAATCCGACAGGATGGAATACCGGAGCTGGCGGGCACGTTGCTTCATCGGCTGCTTCGAAGCGCCTCGCGTTCAGGCAAGGCGAATGATCAGAGGTTCTTAAACGCCGACTGTCGGAAAAATGGTTGGGGGTGGTTGGCCTGTATAGAACAAAGACCATGAAGAATTCGTAGGTTTAAAAAGCGGGAGAAAAGCAACCCCAAATAAAAGCAGTAGCTATACTCGAGCACAAATACTCCAGTCACCTACACCTGTCTAGATTGTCAACGTGCCTGTTGCGCAGCAATCTGGCTGTAAATTTAAGCCAATGTTTGTCGTTCACAAGGGTGGCATTCGTGAATACGTGATGACCTGCTTCAAGTCCTGCAGCTAGTTCTAACCACTAAGTTTATTTGGAAGAATGTCGAAAAGGCAGGTTATAATTCGGAGTTAAAACACACTGTCACTACGTTACAGACGAGCTGCATATACCTTTGACTGAATTGTTCATGGCTGGCTGTATAAGAATTAAATTTTAGATATTTTTTTCAAATCGTCTCAAAAAGCAACCTAGATTTTTTGTTTTCTAGAAAAAGAATCGAAACAGTGTTGCATCGTATATTGGCATTTCCGATTAAAACAGACTTTCGATCCTCCAAACCTTGACCCGTTATTCGCGCTGTCGCTTTCAGCAAGCTCCTTTAAACAACTCCAGCTCTACTTTCAGAAAAACTTCTCGTAAAAATATCACGCAAATAACGACAAATGAAAAAAAAACCGAAAACGACAGCGTAAACCGTAACTCAAAAAGACACCTTTGAGTTGCGGGGCGGGAGAATGTCGAAGAAACCGTTGTGGGGGGCCTACAAAGGTGTGTGTCTGTGTATGGGGTTCTTTTAGAGAAGGGAATTAAAGGGAGAGAACTCTTGGGCGAAGAATCTCTGTTGGGAAGCTACTCTATTGGTGGCCACGATGGTACAGCAACGACGACGACGGCAACAATTTTTGGATGTAATGATAGAGTTTGTTGTTTGCTCAAGCAACGTGCGTCCTATTTAGTATTCGTGGTAGCTTGAATATTGCATGAGCGGTGCATTTCGTCTGGCAACCCTGGGCCTGAAGCGGAGAGGGCGGTGCAGGCGGTGGGGTTCTTAAAGGAAAGGGTCGCAGAGTATAAGCGGCAGATTGATCAACCATCGCATCAGGTGGGACGCGTTTCGGAAACGTTGTCGAATCGAAACTTGGTTTTTAGCATGTGCTCGTTGCTCATCAATAAAATAAGACAGTGGAAATAGCAGAACGACAGGTCAACATGACAAGCCGAATATTTCAGCTAGTTACGGAACTGGCTTATGGCAATTATATAAAGGGAAATAAATCATTAATATGCCGATCGTATAGCTCGTTCGTCACTGCATAGACATTTGCATTTTATTCAGGTTTTCATAACATGTTTTGATGGTTTCGCTCATATCCAATATTGAAAAGTATTGTTTGATCCCAGCGAAAAATCTGAACTAGCATCTGCAAGGTGAGTTAAAGACTGCTGGCTGCTTTTCTTGCTAGCTTTTTCTCCCTTGAGACGAATGTATTAAACTACTCTATAAATATTCCAAGCACAGAGTAAGCGGAAGCACTTCGGATATCACTTACGTTCGAGTATGCCAATACCGAGCCATTGTATGCTAACACACACTTTTTCAACGTGCGATTATTTTTGACGGTCGTGCTATCAGGTTTTCGAAGACCATCTGTGCTTCGTATCCAAAAAATATAAAAAATATATATATATATATGTTTAAGCATATTGCATATTTTATTGATTTTGCTTCGGTAGTAAAAAGGAAATGCAAGTCCCCGCCGTAATCATACCTAGCAATGTATAATACCGGTCAACCAAGTTGCTGCGGTGCGTTTCATTCCTTTATATATATATATATATATTTACCATTATTCGGCTATATCTCGCTTGAGCTCCCTGTTTACCCAAGGCGTCATTATCAAATGTACAAATGTCAGTAAACTAGTAATTATTACTACTAATTTTAAAATAAATAGTACTGTAAAACACGCATCAGCAGCGAATCGTGCCTGCCGTTTTAAATGAGAGTTTTCCTAGCTAGATGTTTATCATTTTTGACCAGATTAGAGACATGTAGATGGTAATTAACTCTTCAAGCAATGGATCAAGGGCGTTATACTAGGTTTATAAGTGTTAGTACGAGAAGTCTGATAGTCACACTTAAGGTCGCAGTGGATTAAACCCGAACCGTCCATATATGTCCTAAGCTAGGCAATACAGCATGTTCCTCTCGCTACTTCGACTGGAAGTCCATTCTTACCCCTTACCTAACCTGTGCTTCATTTTTTTTGATTTAACTACGAAAACAGGTAGTTGCTTATTCACCCTTTCCTTTTTGCCCCTACATGCTGCATGATTCTACAGTGTTATCTCACGCCTTTCGGGTCAATTTATCATGCACTAATTGGTGTTCGCGACATAACTTACGCTAATTAACATTTCATTTATAATAGCTTCAATAAATCGTTGTTTTTAGTTTCCATGTCATTTGTGTGTTTTTCGGTATTGTTTACGTGTCTGGTACATTTTTCTGTCTATGTGCATAACAATTTTCGAAATCAGCATTTTGTGTAAATAATGTATAGTATATTTCGATAATATGATCTATTATATATATGTATAGCTGCTATCGTTTCACCCGTGTATAATACAACGGGCACCCCGTCCTTTTATGACCGGACCAGTCTAGATCGTTTGTGATGTCGTATTCCAATTCAATCGGAACACAGTTCGCATCTATCTTTGTTGTTACCTAGACAATATACAGTGTTAACACAGTTTACTATTTACATGTACAATTGATCTGTTAATCTCAGAAACCAGCAACACATGCTACTGCTAATAAATATATACGATAGCAAGGTCGAATCCGGCAAACATCACACCTAGGTTACAAGAAAATAAGAACTACAAAAATATTACAAGTATTATATTATAAGTAACCTTGCAAACTTTTCCGCAACTCGTCGCCAACTTAAGACCTTAAAAATTTCGGCTCTTTTAGCCAGACCTACATAGATCATGATCGTCGTCAACATTTGTGAGCGAGTTTAGCCATCCTAGGCTCAAGAAGGATTTGTGCTATTTAGCATACCTTGGACTGAAGTTTTGTAGGCTTGTGCTGGTACACGATACTCTCGATAATTTTCCACCGACTTCCAAAATTGTTAGATTAAATATAGAAATCGGGTCGAAGCGAAACAAAGGATATTTAGTACGTTTTGTTGAAACCGTCTTGAAAAAGATGCCCCAACCTCGATCCGTTCTCTCTGCAGTTGAGAAATTCGGTTGGATTTAGAAGTTTAACGGCTATTGCAGGACCGATGACGGCTCGTCGCAAGGTCATGGATACGTGGTTCATCTGTTCCATATAATTTGATGCAGGACACACGAGGCTTCACTGGTTACGTCTCACTCTATCGACAAGTCTGGATACAATGTACACCGATTGCGGTACAGGTACAGACCTTACAATGCTCGGTTAACTCGGTAACGACTTCATTAACGCGATAGAATTTGCCGTAGATGTTGCAACCTAAACAGAAGCGGAGTTAGGCAGATTGCTGTTACGCGTGTGAAGATCGCGCGAATTCAATCAGTAAAGAAAGCTGATTTGCTGAAACCACATAGAATATCCAGGACCGTTACCTCGCTATGCTAGTCCGGTATATAATCAGTTGATCCTTAACAAATAAGATTGATAAGCGTTTTCAGTTGGTCACTTGTCATCACTAACCAGATACTTTGACGAGGTTCCAAGCACCATTTAAAGTTAGCAGAGGCTGTAATTTTTGCCCACCATCGAGGTCAATGTCACTTGGCCGTGAGATTGATGCCGTGGAGCTCGGCATCACAGTTGTAAACACATTCTCGTCACGAAGGGCAGCTGTTGCACATAGGAAACATCTTGAGATTAGATAATTGTTATATTTGGAAGAAAACTATATAATGAAGCTTAGATGTGTCATAATTACTATGCACTTTAACCTCATTTGCGTTTAGCAGACGTTTAGCTCGCATACAACTGCTCCTTTCCACTAAATCTAACAGGAACCCTTGCTGAATTAAATATTGGATGATTATTGCTAACTCTTAATCTAGGTATCGTCGATTTTGCGGAAGAAAACCAACCCGGTGTAGGTGTTCTTCGGCTTGAAGAGCTGGTTATACTATGTGACGCGTGCCTGTCCCTGTTGAAGTCTGACAGCCGGTTTGTTGACAAAGCAGAAGCTTGTGGTGGGTCTTTTTTGAAGAACGATCGAATAAACGGAATGTCTGTAATAGCTGAAAACACACCTCCCCCACTTCCCCCACTGTTGCTTGATGGAGTCGCGGCAGTAGTCGTTGTTGACACAGGACCTATGTGCACAGGACGAAAATATATACTTCCTTCTAATAATAATTGTATAATTTATCAGAAACTGATTTCCATAGGACTAATAAGGATTGAAAAAGTCTTTTATCCCCATAACTTTTCCATCATCACCAGAGAACAAACTATCTTACCACTATTGTGAAGCATGTTACTAGGCCGATGCATAACACGCAGCTAGGCACGCGATAAACGGCTATTCATTAACGCTGGGAACTAACAAAGCTAGAGAAACTGTAAAGTTAACCTACTTGATGCATGTTGAAATAATGCAAGGGTCGCTGTAGGCATTGTCGTGAATTCGCCACTTCCTGGAAGCTTATTACTGAACCTGGAATGTTATAATAAAATATGTTTCTGTAAATACAACAACAATTCTTAACAGAGCATCCAAAACACTTCGCAATAGCATTTAAGTACGACCTTGATCCGTAAGGTCAATGGTGAATGACTCACGTATTTGATGTGGCAGAAATCTCGTTTTCTAAGGACAGAGCCGTCTGCCTTGTGACACTTGACGGGCTGCTAACTTTTGGCGAAACATCCACTGACGTAGGCGACGTGATTGTACTGGCCATCTTAAAATGAAAATAAAGAATTACATTCTGTTAGTAAAAAATTTCCAGTCATTGTTATTTTTCAACGACCACAAGATGCGTCCTGCAGGACATGGCAGAAGCATGGAACATGCCTTATTTTTGGAAACTCGGTTAATGTGAAAGTTATTGAAAAAAACTTTCTTTATTTAAAGGGTTAATCTTAGATACGGTTTTTCAAGATAGTTGAGTGTAAATACCTGCTGGGGGGAGGGTGTGGAACGCGGAGGCGGGGTGTCCCGTCTAGGTCCTGGAAAGAACGGATTGTACGACGGCGACGGGAGGGGACGGGTTTTCTTCCAGTTGGATGAACCTCCACGACGAAGTCCCTAAAAACAGAGGGCGGCTGGGCTTTAGTTCCAGATCAGTCTAAATGAGAAAATACTTTGTCGAAAATAAAAATATTTTGGTAACTAAAATATCTCTAAATTGGTGCATTCGAATTCTGAGTTGCTAGTAGCTGGTTTGGCAAGTTGGCAGAATAACTTGAAAGCCAATATGTTTTTTTCAAACGTGTGTTCAAGACGAAATTACCGTACCTGTTGCGACATCGTGGAGGAAGAGCGTTCGTGGTTGCTACTGCCTTTGCTCGAACTGCTTTGGTAAGTTGAATGTTGATGAAGTAAAAGCAAGCGCTGATCTCCTTGAGGTGCCATCAAAATGTCAATGTGCGGCACGAATTTCGGGTGATTGGGCTGATGAAAGCCGTCGTCTAAGGTTGAGCCTGGCATCACTGACGGAGGAAGGGTTACCGATTCGGGTCCTATCGAATTAAAAGGAAAGTCATTGACAAAGCCAACCAAGAGATAGTATGTTTCTGAGTGGTTAGTTTTTAACCATGATGACCAAGAACACTATAATTCACACAGCTGATATCGAACTGGGGTCCTAGGGTATCTGCCGCATATACCAGTCATTAGGTAGGTATCCTTCTAATTATGTTTAGATAAATAATGTCCTTTGACAGAATTTAGACATTATGTTACAGCAAATCGTTTTGCAAGCACGAAAAAATGAGTCGCAAAATAATCGACTTCCGGAATTATATTATATCTGGTATTGTGTAATAGCATTCACTTGTATACGTGTCGATGAACGTCGGAGTATTTGGCTGCGAAATTTACGAGCAGACGATCGGCTATTGAATAATAAACAATGTACAATACTTACTGCAAGTGTAACGCGGACAGCAGGATCCCGGTAGAGGTTCGGCACGACAATCGGATCCGGGAGGAGGCGGACAGCGCCGCACTGCACAGAGTTCTTCGCCGAAGTAGCAACGACATAGTTCGCATGCGTCGGTTTTCGGAATAACTTCACCATCGGCGTATGTAACTCCGCCGATAAAACAATTCGAGCCTATGAAGGATCGAATGATACGCTTTTAAAGGCGAAAGCCGAAGTAATAGTAACAATACTGATAGCAATATGCAGACAGAAAAGCACAGAAAAATCTTCAGTCAGCAATCACATAATTTATCGTAGAGATATCGCAGACAGCTGAAAAACGTCTCCACAGAGGATTTAAAGCAAACGTTGGCTAATACGAATGAGTTGGGATACTATTACCGTCAGACCGATCAGCGACATTTTCATTTCAAAGTACCTTTTTTCAATGATGTTGTTTTTTTGTTATTCTGAGGCTGGCTGGTCGATTTCTTTTTGCCGGATGCGCTTCCAGATAGCACTAACAGAGGATTGGCAATTGGCCTAAATACGGCATCATCCGCCAAGAAAGGCACTACACGTTGTCCTCCGTTTCCGACGCTTAAAGGCCCTATTGGACTTTTGGCAATCACACCGGCGGTTACTGCCAAACAAGATTTGAGTACGAGTGAGGATTGATAAGTAAAGAACAAAGACCTTACATCGTGATATCAGTAAACTCCCTATTTAGGAAGATAGCTATTACTACCTAGAGTAATTACCGCAAACGGAAATATGCAGTTTCCGTATGGCGTACAAAAATTTAGGATCCTGTCTAAGGCGGCTGGAGGACATAAAAAATGTTAACTCTGCATAATATTCGGAATGATAATAGTAAAGTCAATATAAATAAATATCTTAGATAAAATGTTGAATGCTGCAATTTATCAGATAGGTTGGGGCACTCATTTTACCGTCTGCAGTGACAACAAGCGATAGCAAATTATCAGTAAAACTTTGCATCTGCCATGTTCCGCTAAGTCCCTCAAATATATATATATATATATATATATATATATATATATATATATATATATGTATTGTTTTTTTAATTTTCTCTTTTTTATTTATTAATTTTTCAGCTTAAATAAATGTATTATGACAATATGTAATCGCTATTATGCCGGCGATTACCATTCACTAACGCCTTCATACCGTGTTGTCTATTGAATCCAGCTGGCTTCGAAGTCACACTGCTCGCTGTTGTAGCTTCCGTCGTCTCTTTTACTGAAAGCCTTGTGCTCAAAGTAGTTTCAGTAGTGCTTGGTCCTTGAGTAACATTGCCAATAGTAACATTCGCACTCGGTGGAGTCGGGCGGTGTGACGTCGATTGAGTGTGAGTTCGCCCTCTGTTTGTAAAGTTCAACAGAGGGTCATCGATATAATATAGCTGTGGAGAACCTCCGTCATGTCGATCCTGCTTTTGTGGTTGATGATAGTGATATGACTGTTTATGGGGGAGTCGAACTTCATTGGCGTGCTGCTCAAAGTTCGGTATAGGATGTGCTGTCACCGGAATGGGTATTGGACTTGAAAACTGGTTCAACTGGGGCTCACCTATTACGGGCCGATGCGAATCGAATTCTACTGCAGATGGGGGGTGCAACGGCGGCCTTTGGTGTCGCTTCTCCAAATTAGAAGGATTCACTGTCGATGGGGATGTGGCACTGTTCGGTGTTAGCGAGGAAATTTGTGGGGAAATCTGGGTCGAACTCGTGGGTTCCCTCCGGTTACCCATTGCCAAGCCGCTCAACAGCAGAGTTGAGAATAATTTCACGCCTTCAGCGAAATCAATCCTACCGCTATTTGATGCGTGCGTCGATGATCCAATTGCACCGTTACCAAGGGAGGAAGAAGTAGCTCCTATAGCATTGTCCTTTCGCCTGTGTTTTTCGATGTGATCCTTGATTAGCTGATTAAGTTGTTGTGAGTCTATGGATTCAACCTCGTGGCCAAGGTCTCGGTAGACGATACTGGCCGTTGTCGATGTGGGCTGTCCTAATGGTTCTAAATGCTCGGCCTGACTGCTCATCTGTAAAGTTGTAATTTGAATCGGCTTTGTAGATTTAGTCATTGTCGTGCTTGCGCTTGTTGTCTTCTTAAAGTCATGTTGTAATGGGTCTTGAGTACGAAGTCTGTACTTGCTATTGATAATGTCGGAGGGAGTGCTCGTACTGGACGATGCCTCACTTTCCCTGCCCGTTGCGTACTGTATCTCGGCTTTAAGCAGATTTGAAGGTGCGGACTTAATGAAACCAGGAGTAATTGTGACATCATCACTCTGTTTTTTAGTAAGTTTCACTGTTACCTCTGACTCGGTCGGTGTCAGATGCTCTTCGTGATGCCGCCTTTGTTGCAGTGTGAAGACGTGTCCACTCGGCCTTGGCAGTTCAGTGGTTGTGCGCGTTGCTGATGGCGTAACCCATGGTGACGATGGTCCTTCGTTAAAGTCGGTATTTTCTTGGATCGCATCTAAAACTAGGGACGCATGTGGGGGCAGCTGTGTTGTCGTGATAAAACGCCGAAGCGTTAGGTCCTGATCGAATGCAGGGCCTTTGGCGGTGGTGATCCTGCTTTCCGGTGTCAGCTTTCCCGAGTTGTACGCCACAGTCATATGAGATCCGAGATCGACGGCAAATGTAGATTTTTTGCTATTTGACGTTCGTGAACGTTTCGCATCAACGTCAACTGGATACTCCGTGTATGTGGCCAGTGTGGGGAACGAGTCTTCTTTGAGATCAATGGATTCTGTCGTTATTGAGCCACCATTTATATCTGACCCTGTGATATTTTCACTACTGCCTTCCGCCGCAATTGTTGTTCCATGACGGTCACTAATCTTCAATATATCACTGCTTTTTCCGATGAAAATATTTTGCACCCTTGATAAGGCGGGACTTGACGCCTCGGAAAGATACGCGGGTACGGTATATTTCGGTACCTCAGTGGTGTACAATACTCGTTTTAGCGGTGTGGTATACTGCGACTGAGGTAGGATTTCAGTGTCGCCCGTAAGGATTGGCCTAATAGTGGGGGCTTTATCGCGATGGCCGGGAATACGATCTACCTTTTCCTCGGCAACATATATAGGCTGATGTTGATGTAAAAGTAAGTTGTCCGGGCTCTGATTATCCGCCTTCGTTCGGAAATCGATCAAGTCAAGATTGAGTACCAAATGATTGTTCTTTGTCACCTTTGCTAATGAACCCTCATTTATGCCGTGTGATGGGTTCGTACGTCGACTTTCCTTACTAATCGTTTGATGCTCCGGGGCAAACTTGATCAATGTGTTCAAACTGATCGGAGAAGCTTCGGTCGCTGTTGTTATTTGCAGAGGATCCGTCGAAGCAGCCTCGGTGCTTGTTAACGGCTCATTCGAGGACACCGCCAACTTCTCAGCGGTGAATGAATGTATCTGCTCGGCTGTATCGATGGTACGGTTTGACTCTAAAAGAACTTCGGGCGTATAGAATAAACTGAGTGTATCTGAAAACGACATTGTAGGGTTAATGTATAATCTGTTCCTGTGTGCTAGAATCCACTGTGCTAGATAGTCTCTCAAGATACGCTTATCTAATAAATATGAAAAGTAATATATATCTAAAAAAGAATAAGAACACAACCGGCATCGCCGTGATCGCCTACTGTTTAAATGATAGCCTATATCTTATTTGCTAACTAAGATAATAATCAAACCAAATAAAGTGTTTGTTCTGGACGAAGTGGCTACTGACCATTGCTTGAGGGGTCAAGGTGACTAGCATCGACGTTAACCTGTGCAAAAACAGTAATGATCGTTCCTTCAGTTGCTAATACGAGAATCATTCTAGTGAACAGAAAATTGAAGAAGGAATTTTTATGGTTCTACGTACTTACGTTTTTATAGTATACACGCGAGGAACATTCAAATTGAACACATAATTTTCCTTACTGCTTGAATTATACGGTCTTACGTTCGCGTGCTCACTCAACCGGTTGTAATAGCATTCTTACTTTGTTTGAGGCAAGTTTCCATTCGTGCAGTTCCTGGCTAGAATTAATGTTTGGCTTTTTCTCCAGTTGAACTTCAGATGGGAGCAATCGTTTGTTTTTTTCCTGGGTAGAGAATCGATGTTTTTAGCATGATTTTATTATAATTCCTTCTTGCATTCATATATAACGGGTCTATACACTTCAATCAAGTTGGTATACATATGTTGTTGTGATATCCGTGAGATCATTGATGTACGTTCGCGAATTCAAGCTCCTGCGTACCTGATCATTAGGATTTAGAGATTGGCTGCTGCCTTTAGAAGATGAAAACGTTTTTTCAGCGCGATTGTCGCTCTCCTTTACTATAGAAGAGGCTTCATTTGATAGGTCAGTAGCTTCTTGAGACCGAAATGACTCGGTTGATGAAGTCGGCGTGGCGGAACTGTTTCAGTAGAGACGTTAAACATTATTAGCTAGATATCTTGTGTCATTCGAAAGCGGCTCACAATGCTATTTATATCGCGTAAGATGCTATTCTATTGTAATGTAACAATGTAAAGGGCCGCTGTGGATTGCAATATAGGTTATTTTGTTCGAAGAACGTAAACCTCTGGGCAATTTTAGTCTGATTAACATTTGAAAACAAATTGGAATTGGATGAGAGAAGCCTACAATCGTTATTCAACATGCGAAACCATTTCATCTGTATTTACCTGAACGAGGACGTTCTTTCTTGATCCTTCGATAAGATTTCCGTAACATTCGGCAGAAATGCATCGTCTTCAAGTTTACGAAACAAGTGTGTTTCTTTGAACGAACCGGGCCTGGGGTCCGGTATGATCTTCAATTGCTCTGTTTCGTTTTGTGTGTTACGGATTGTGTCTGTTCAAGCAAAGTATAAAACAGTATTCAGTGTTTACTACTGAATTATTGGGCTTTTCGGATAAACCTTTTCATTACATTAATTAAGATCAACGGTACCGGGATACGATTTGCTGGCTCAAGGGCATAAATGTAGTATTTCGATTCAATCCAAATCGAAAATTGCTAGCTTAATTACCGCAAATGTACTCAATAGGACAGCAGTGTCCAGGAGGGGTGACGCCTACACATTCAGGAGCTGCAAGAGGACACTCAACAGGCGAACAAACAAGACCCTCCGGCGAACAGATGCAAGTACGACATGGCTCTTTAGTAGATAAAACAGTACCGATCGCAGATACACGACCGTTTTGAAGACACCCTTAAATATTAAATGTACGGTATTGATTTACGTTAGATTACCTAACAATGAACATGCATTATGTGGGCACACTGTCTAGATCTGTATTTTATAAAGACTACACCTCTACTGATAACGACGTTCTTACATAATCTGAACGCGTTCCAGCAGAAACACTGTGTAGGTGTACTCGTCTCACCTGCGATAGGAACGGGCACCTGTTGAGCGCCGATAATCGGGGCTGTTGTCGTAGCTGAACCTTCAGTTAAAATAGCTGAAAAATCAATAAAAGAATGCTTGTAAAACGATGCTTGATAATAGTTGCAGTTAGTCTAGTAACACTGTGAACTGCCCCATTTTTGTTATCCGAACACCGATGTTAGGTGCCAAATAAAGTCATGTATTAATAACGTTGGCCACCTATCTTGACGAGCAAAATCATGCTTACACAAGGATACTACTCGAGACTGTATATTCATTCGACTGCTAGATCGGTTGAATAAATGTATTCATAACAATGGTTCTTGTTCACCTCCGTCAGACCCTTCGACAGCCGACGCATTCCGCTTTCCGCTGCAATTGTACGCTGCTGGACAACAATCGTTTGGATGAGCGTAACGTGGGGTGCAGCCTGGAACTCGAAGGGCACAGCGTGGCCTTACACAGCGCCTCCGGCCCCGCAAGCAATAGCAGAAAGAACATCCTTGAAAGATGATATTCGAAGTTAAGTTGGCGTCACCGTTCGCAGTACGGCGAGGTGGTAGCATGGCCGAACCTTCCATGAACCAGGCACCGTCCGAATGGCACGCTGTTGAAGTGCAATGAATGACCAAGATGGTCGGGGAACACGGAACATCAGGCGCCGGCGGAGGTGGTGCAGATGGATTGAGCAGCAATCAGATAGGCACAAGCGAATAACGCATGCAGCAAAAGACGCAATTTAAACAAATGCATGAATTAAAATTTTCATAGATGAAACTTTGCAAGATGGCCATACCACATATGGTGCTCGTGGCTCGAAGAAGACAGACGTATAAGAAAAAGATTGGGATCAAAATATGTCGGGAGTGTAACATTCGGATTCGATGTTCCTTGTACATAGCATACGAGGATGAGAATATAACACTTTTGTTTCCATTTCTACTGCTCTGTCAAAATGTCAATAAGTCCAGCTGGGAATTCGCAAGCAATACCGGCACTAACTTTTGTGCTTCAGGCAAAATAAGCAAACCTTCATGTTCTTTGCATTGTGCTTATTATTAATACATGCAGGGTGAAGGCCTTTATGCAGCGCCGTATCTTATATACTGATTGGTTCGATGTTCATAAGGAGACTGATTCAATGGATCCTCATTTTTTTTAATGCAACAAAGGCAGACCTATGCAATAGCGATACATGCAATTAAGGCCAAAGCAAAAGCTATGAGCAATATAGATTCGCATCCAGTGGGATCGTGCGAGTTCAATTCATTTAGTCGACCGACGTTCGGCGTAAACCCCAAATGCTTCAAGGCTTTCGATGGCCATTATTCGCACCACGTGTCATAGATGAGCTCCGAGATAACTTATTGATAACTTTTCCTTGATTTCCTATCACTATTTGTTCCGATAATTTATAGTTTTCAAAGCTTTTTATCTCTAAACAAGGTTCAGGAAAGGGTAAGAACGGCAGCAAAAGTAGCGCACTGTAACAATTTCAATGGCTGACTTTTTATAAGTTTAGGTTTTTTTACAATTAAAAAAATCTATGGTAACATGGTGGTGTAATATGGTGGACCGAAACCACTTTCTACGGATAAAGTGTTAATAAAAATCATACACTCGAACTTGTTTCGAAAGACCAGACCGGCAGACTTTGACTGCAGCTAAAGTAGGCCTTGTGAGCACATTTAATTAAATGTCACGGAACTCGTTATGATGACGCACCTCCAGGAATCGACCTATTTTGAAGGGCTGCTTCAACGTCGGAAATAGATGTGAGCTCAAGAGATGATGTAACGACCAAAGGACTATCGTCGCGAGGCGCGACAGCCGATGCCACGGACCATTGAGAGGTACCGTTTTGATCGGTGTCTTGTGCCCAGTCCGATGCCATCTGAAACGTTATATAACTTGATTATCTTAATAATAAGGTTGGTTAGAATTTCGTGTAGTTGCATAATATTTGCCAACGTTTCGTGGCATTTTGTGTGGAGTAATTCTTAAGCTCAATCAATTCAATGATTATAACTATGAAAGTGTTGTGCTTAGTTACAGTAATCCTCTCATTATAACCCAACAAGTCGTGTAATATATGTAACAACGAAAGTTGGTAGAGCAATAGAGCTAGCTATGAGCAAACCAGCTTCTGTAAATCGTCTTATATAACGGTACATAAAGATACGCACCACTGTTACTAGGTGCTCATCAATGAGGGTATCGAAATCACGGGGTGTCGTTGTGTCGTCCGAAGCAGTTCTTAGAAGCGATTGTGAACTATCTCCTGTATTAGACGTATCCGAAGTTGAAGTTTCCTCACTGCTTCCGGCTACATGTGAAGTTGTTGGCAATTTATCCTGGCTTTCTTGTTTGTTGTCATTTTCACTAATCAAGGTGAACGAGGTAAGCAAAACACTTGTGATTTCAATGACTATTCACTTTATTTTATAATAGAACAATCCTTACATATATATATATATATATATATATATATAAACAGCCAGCTATTCTACATCGAAGTATAAATGATGAGTACATAACCTTACGTAGTCCATTCAATGAGAATATAAGTAAAACTATTGGCAGTCTTTAGCTGCAATGAATCGGTGACTGAATTTGGTGACGATAAAAATTACTTTGGGATCTGGTTCGGCACGAGTAGTAGGTTGGATTATTTGTAACTTGTCATTGGTCTTGGTTCATTTTTTTGATTTAGAAAATAAAGTAACAAAGGAGCACAATGATTAAATAAACCAAAAGCTAACTGTCAAAATCATTCAATTTTGCTGAAGTGAAATAGATTCCTTAAGCACTGCCGCGTTGTGAACCGGAAATTTCGTATAATATTTGGCATTTTCAGGCAGGCGAGAGGACCCAGTATGATGACACAAATTACCAGTTTCATTTGCTAGCACGGGCCTTACTGGGGTGGGTTCATTTGTCAAGTTCCCTTCAAAACGGTTCCCGAAGTGTAAATGATATCTAATATTTATACCTGGTTAGCACCATTTTGCGACTTTCTCATTTACGGCTTCGTTGAATCTTTTACATCGAACAAACGGTACCACCTAATCGTTCTTTTTTATTATTTATTACTGTAATTGTGCAAGACACAGCGTTAACTGTTGCTTTCATATTTTCGTTATAACATGTATGTGAGGTATGGCTCTATTAGCGTAGGCGTAGAAACCGATGTGTATATTTTTTTTAATCAATCTAGATATTATTCGTAGGCTTGAATATTATTTTATATGATCTAATTATTTCATTAAATGTGTGATTTATTTACATATTTATCGTAAAAATTAGCAAAAAAATACTTAGTTATTGTAGTAAAGAACGTTTACTTCTTTTAGGAACCACCGTAGCACGTTGCGCCATCAGCGTTTTAACTTGAAAGATAAATTTTATTATTTTTCATGTTTATTTTAATTTACAATTGAGTAAATACTATTTAAATGTTTCTTTATCATATTAAGATTTGAGCATTGTAAATTCTGTTATTTGACATTCCTTCTTTTCTGTATGTATATAGTTATAGGGACACCATAATTCACAGTATTTCTAGGTACAGTTCTTATTTAGTTCGTGGTAATTGTCGATTGTATGGTGTAGATAATAAAAGCTATGGGCTGTGTATCTATAATAGTTACGACACTTTTAGATATATTCATTAGTGACTACTTACCGCTTTCATATACTTGACGTTAACCTTAACAAATGTTCACAAGCTGTTAATATCTCGATGCATGGGGTAATGCGTGCTTTCTGCGAATGGACTAGCTAGTTCCTTGTTGACCGGCTAATACCTACAGTATTTTTCGGAAAGCCGTTCGATTCTTTCGATGGATCAAAAATTTAATTTTTGTCGGTACAGCTGGATACAACACGTTACCGTTGGTGCTATCTTCACCTGAACAAAATACGATGCCATTTTCGACAAGAACCGTTTTTGACTTTCTTTTCGAAACGCCAGAGGTAAAAAATTCGTGAGCTGTGGTTTTCCATGCGTGCTTCGAACGATTTCACGCTTGACATCAATGTGACTCCCAAATAGATGAGTCTGACAAAATGTGGTCATTTAAAGAGAAAGCATCCGACCTTTTTCACCGTAAATCACACCGTTAATTTCACCCTTTCTGTACTCCGTGTGTTCAGTATTTCAATACATCGTTCAATATTTGTGACGTAAAAGGCCAAATTCGATTAGCGCTTATTGCAGGTAAAGTCGGTTGCTAATATACAGCGTAAAATCATCCACGTACATAATGATCTTAATTTACTAATAATTGTTGTTAATTCCTGTGGGAAATTGGCGACCAGTGACGCGGCTAACAATGAGCCAAAATTGTATAAACTGAACAAAATCGCTCGTTTGGATAAAAGCTCGGTTTCTGGTGACTCTGTCAATATGATCGTATTGGATTGCAGTACCATATTAAAGGATTATTAGGATCTTTATCGGTACTTCAAAAAATATCAAATTTTGGAGTGCCTAAGTTCACGAGGCAGAACCAAATGCAACGTGCAAAACTATGAATAGACTATACGTAAATTACCCTTTCCCTATGTTCTCTCAACATTATCGAAAAATGTGAAGCACAGGGATAAGGTAAACCGCTTCATTCGTCCGACGGTTTTTTTTTCGACATGTTTGTTATAGAACTAGAGTTTGCTAAAACTCTATTTACACGGCAATGATGTATGCCCGTTACCCTTCAATCATAATGTGGTTACCTCACGCACCTTGCCAATACGTGAGCGACCCCATAACATATGCACACCGACTTATGCTGCCAACAGCATAGAAGCTTAATATGATAGAAGCGCTCGATTCCAGGCTTCGATGAAGACAATCGTATATATTCTTTCGAAAGCAAACACCCATAGGACTTCAACAGTTCCTTTGCATGATTTTTTGTACATCTTCCCGGTGGTGAGTAGGAGACTGTCTACATGCTGTAGAACGCTTAGCCCGTCATTAACGCTAAATTGCTCGTAATGTGAATGTATCGATTCGTACCGTCTATCCCTTGTGTATATCGCTGACTATATATGAGTAGTTTTGAAAGCACGGCGGCAGGAAAACACGTACAGGAAGATGAAACACATTGATGCAGCAGTAATATGGCTATGCGACGCCAGCGACAGTTGACATAATAGTTGAAAAAGCGTCTTCTCTTTAGCTAATTGTAAGCTCTTATCTTTTGTTTATGATACGTCGCATCATTCATTTTCAAAAATCTCAATCTTTTTCAAGTCCTACGATCGTATATATGTAGAACACTTCATAGGACTAAGATTTTTTTAAAAATGTCCCGTGCATTTAAAAAAAGCGGGGTTTTGTATTAACTATCCTGCTATTTAGCTATTCAAATTGTACAGATAATGTTTCTCGGTTTGCGTTATTACGATCGATGAAATGAAAGCAAGCCTGAGCATATACCTGGTATTTCCTACAAAATTTTCCTCGCATCTAACAGTTGGTGATGCAGCTTGAACAAGTATTTAAATATAACGAAATAACTTGCTTTTAACAGATATCCTCATTGCTTTCGGATTCAACTTAGTTAAGAACTAACTTTTGCATGCACAATAGCCGCGATTAAACACTACAGTATAGAAATAGGCCTTTTTTCATTCACTAAACGGCAGATTTTATTTATTTTTCTAGTATCGGTAACATATACAATAACCAAAAAGCAGCAGTTAAGCAATACAAAGTTGTTTACGTGTCCACAGAACATGTTTTCGGTCCTCCGCTTGAACATACTCCTGTGAGGCACGACGATAGGAAACTTTATGGGTATGATACATCGTTCGGCAATTTGTTTTATACGTTGTGATCTATTGTGCCATTGAAAGAAATCTGAGTTGATATTACAAAGTATATCGTGTTTTAAACGTTGAAGAATTTAAAACGTTACCTTATTATTAATTGATTCGGAAATATATTTCGCCACTATGTCGTAACCTTCAATCTGTCTTATCATCTGACAGGTCAAATTGTTTTTGTGAAACGCCTACGTCCGCGGACATAGCAGTCTCTACGCTCTTTAGAATCTTACGTGTCCTTACATGACACTTTGTCACTCGTCATTTATTCAACAGCGCCAGCGACGCTCTCGTAGAAGTTTTCCTTTTCCGGGAAGGAGCGAATACATCCAACACTTCGCTCTTGGAACTAGTTGGAGTTGAATGTTTCGTTGCCATAGAAAATTTCTTTACTATATCATGCCGTAGTATTATTCAGACGTTTTTTTGTTCGAGACCTGGCAGCTCCTTTCGCTTCTGACGGTAGTTCATGATTCTAAAAAGCTGATAAAGGCCAGTAGCAGCGACAAAGAGGTTGACTGAGAAAAGCGAATAGTTCTTCGGCTTAATCACCAATGAGTATCTGCTCCAGATAAGGCCCGTGGCAGCAAGAGCGGTGCTTTGTGTAGCTGATAACTTTTCAGCAGGCCGTTTTAGGTCGCCTAGACCGGCAATCACTAAACACCATTTGAATAGTGGTGCCCAGAAAAACACTGTCTTTGGGCCTGCAGGATGCTCCCAGAGTGGCCGGAATTTGGCAGGCACATACGGGTCAACTCGTCCTACCAACGCGCGATATGCAGCACTTGCCATAACGTAGCGTTATGCTACGGCAACCCTAGTTATATACCAGACAAGGCCGCTACGCAATTGCGGCTGCAGGTGGTGATATAACGGGTAACCTTATTCATACGACTGGCTGGAAAGTCATCCGCACCGAGCGAGGGGTTCGCAATCATAATAATAACAACAACGACGACAGTGGCGGAGAAGGCTAGGAGTATTCAAATTAACTGTTGGCGCCAAGCGGAACAACATCGTAGATTCGATGTAGACTGCCGTGTATCAGTCGTCTAAACATACCCTAATGGCTAGTTATAAATATATTGTGCATAAAATTTCATTGAAAATCCATCCGTTTTTCTTGCCAAGAGCTTAATAAAATTGATCTTGGGTGGGGAAGGGTCATAAAAGAGAGGGTTGAATATGATAAAGGGTAATATCGAAGCACTCCTTTCAGAATTGTCATGCGTGCGAGAAATTATCACAAATTTCTTTATTTGCAAATAATGAAAAGTTGGATTTTGATAGGTGTGAAAGCCGCTTTAAACGAACGTTAGATTAAGAAGAAAAGGCTTTTAGGTACAGGTCTCATTCACGTTTATGATGATTTCGCAAGTAGCAGGCAAAGATCATTGTTCTCCTTTGCCGCGCGCAAACTTTATCTAATAAGCAGGACACAAATGTTTCATTGTTTGTTCATTGTCCTAATGGCTAGCCATAAATATATGGAATTCGATGGATTTTGAAGACCCTCTTATTTTTTCTATCACAAACTTCGTAAGGTTAATTCAGTCACGAGAACATTTTTTTTACCCTGAACTTTTTTTGCTATGAACATTGCAAGCAAAATGCAACGTATCAGGTGCGATACTAATGTTTGCTTGCCAGGTAGTAAATCGTAGGTGAATCTAATCCTAGTAACATAATAATAAGCCGGTTTTTCTGGGCCAATCATCTGGGCCACTATGGGAAAAATCTACAGGGGTCCTGAAAATATTGGACGGGTTCGCCGTCCTTGGCGATAACACACTGTTTATTGTTAAAGCAATCAACTGGGAATTTTAAAAGCACAGAAGCCAGTTTGACTCGCAGAATGACGTATCATAAGGTTTTTCAATATCTTTGTATGTTCTGTCAGTGGTAATTTGTTTGTCAGCTGAGAGCTGGGAACATATGGTAGCGTAGATTCGAGACACATTTTATTCAGAACCAGCTGTCTAAATAATGGTTAACGAGTGAAATACTGGACGTAAAGCTCGAAAAATTTACTTTTCGTTTATCATGCTCGTAGAGCTGGAAAGGAGGGCGCTCTTTATGCAACGCGCTCACAACAACGCATCTGGACCTTCAGTTTTACCACACTTTTCGCAAGTCCAAAATTTATACTCGTAACTTGCATTTTTAAGCATTTTACAAAGTAACAAACGAAACTATATGCGTGACGTATAGTTTGACGTTTAGCGACTAAGATATTCTCTCCACAGGGTAGATCTTTCTGCCTAAGAAAAATTTGCCAATAAGATGTGACAACCGGGAAACCTAACGGAACGTGTCTACAAGAGGTTGTCTACGGTAGCGACGTAGACAGAAAAATTCTACCTTAAAGCGGAAATTTAGCTTCCTAGGGAAATTATCTTTGTCTTGTTAGAATAGCTGGTACCCGCGTGTGCACATTGACCAAGCGGGTTGAGGAACACTATACGGCGGCCCCGCAACAGTGTAAGACCATGCCTAACATCAGCAATTTTAGATTCGGAAGAAATAGACTTCTTGTGTCGGTAGTTCAGTTGATTAGCCGTTTTTAGGGCTCCGGCGTGAAGTACAGTTGGAAATAAGAACAGATTTAAAGTTCCTGGGAATTGCTTACGTTTAAAACCTGCAGGATCTTCATGATGAGTACGTTCTATGTGTAGCTAGTACCATCCAAACTATGTGACAATAAGCAATGCCCAAAGTCGCATACGGTGCTCCTAATACTGGTGATGGTTCTTCAGCTATTAACGCTGTGTGCTTTCAATTAAACCAACTGTACAAGAAGAAACCTTGAGAGCTCTGGTTGCAGAATAGAAGGCCGTACCTTCAGAGATTTCGGACGCTACTCTAAGAACCCTAAACATTTGGAAGTGAATTTAACGGCCGGGAAGCGAATTTGATTAACTTCATAATACTGTCGCTTATCGGACATGGTAATCTTCAAAGTTACCTCTTAGAAATTGACGAGATCTTATCGAGCGTATGGGGACACTGTGATTGGAGCCTCGAAGACAGTATTATTGTTATTATTATTATTATCGAGTTAAAGTACCTGGACAGTTTGAGTGTGTAAGATTAGCTGGCCGGTATTTAACGTTACTTGCTAAGATCAAGATGTGCTGAATAAAAGTACACGACAACGTACCTGGAGATTGTTGTATTCATTCCAGTGGAAGCTGGTTCTTGTGCGTCATAGAAGAGTTGAATTGTCGCGGGTAGTGACACCGACGACTTTTGCGGGGTAGCCGTGAATGGCGTTTGTTCGCCACTATGACCAATGGCATTGCGTGACTCATCAATATCCTCCGATGAAGAATTATTAGTAGTGCCTTCATCATCACCATAATCGTCGTCCTTGCTCCTATTTGTCGATTGGTCATCGTCTGAGGCAGTATTTTCATTATCTGTGAAAATGTATAAAGAAGAAATGTTTATATCTAGACAAAAGAAGTTTTTCCTTCCCTTTTTTTTCTTTTTTTTTTTTTTTTTCTATGACAACGTTTTTAAAAACCTAGGAAAATATCTGCTAGTGAAGGATCGCTATTATCTCGCGAAGAATTTACCTTTGTTACAGAGAACTGTAGGACAACATTGATGGGCCTCACGAGCCGAGAAGCATCCTTCAGGAACCATCGTTACTGCAGGACACACCTGTTGAAATTTTTAGAAATTGATATCTCATTATGTCTGCTGTAAGCTATTAGAGTGCTGTTCAAACTTGCTTTAGCTCTGGAGGCAGAAAATAAAACTTGGGTTAACTTAGTGTTGCTTTGATTATTTTCATATTTCTTGACTTCCACGGAGCGTGTTAGTTTATTGAACTTATTCCTCTATGCTACTACATCGCTTAGAGATTTGCGAGGCTCTGCCTTACCCGAAGGAAGCAAACCAGAACTCCAGCTCTGCAGGTACAGTTTAAACAAGGTTCGGGTGTAGTCACAAATGATCCGTGATCAAACTTCTGACCAGCGTATAAACAATCTGAAATTGTATATTTTTGGTAATCATAGTATTCAAGAATAATTCAAACAAATATGTTAGGATTGTCATTATGATTATGATTCTGTCACCTTTTAAATGGATATGGAGGACGTAAACAATAATTGTATAAAGAACCTCATTTCCTTAAAAAAAATTTCAATTTCTACCACATTTATTTACTATCAGCGTAACAATATTTATAAAAAGCGTACGTTAGTGAGAGAAAACACTAATCTCTGGGCGGTAACAATCCCGAAACATACGTAGTGTAAGAGCTAGCGTGAACTTGAATTAAATCTTGTTGTAAATTGTTCCAGAGAAACGTGGACTTCTTGGTTTTTCAGTCACCTCTATGAGCTAACGGTGTGTTACGCTTGTATTATGGCCGATAAAAAAAAAAACTATCAGCATACGCGGGCCAGCAAAAATCAGAATTATTGTTCATTTAACGTCTGTCGTGCTGGAACGTCATATAACTTATAATAACAGTTTACTTACTTGGTGGGACGACAAAAGGGACCTGAAGGGTTTGGGATTTCGGTGGAACATTTGCAGATGTTACGTTTCTTGTTCCAGATGGATTCCTCCTTTTCCACGGTGGAATTGGCAACTGCATCAGAAGCAATTATCATTAACTGATCATTATAGTCTTACCTGTCTAAGAGTGCCAGTCTGATGTCCATATAAATATTGACTTTTCTCAATGTGACTTCGAGAGCACGGATTATGGCTTTACAAGTAGATCACAATGTCAGGGCTCTGATGTGCTGCGTCTATCGTCGTCGAAATAATTTTTCTTTGGCTTAAGAACGACGAATCGTGTTTACGTTATACACAGTATAAACATTGTTAGCATTGCTATCATACGTCTAACGAGCATGATGAATTGGGTTTCATAACCATGTATTAAATTACAATAACAAGGCCAAATTATAATATAATAAAACATAGTCCTGAAAACATTTTACGAGGATATATCTTTAAATCTACAAGGGTCTCATGTGAAATAAGAACTGTTGGTGACACGTTCAATTAATGATTAGGAGAACGGCTGAACGCTTGAAATTTGGGGTGTAGAAGTTAAACTTATCTTGTCGAGTTCCCTGCGTTAGATAGAAAGCTCTATTTCGAACAAAAATAGTTTTCAGTTTTTTTTTTTAGGTGGCACCTGTGTGGTGCTTTTCCATAATTGTAAGTAGTCCGACGTTCCAAGGCGAGACTTTGAATGTTGCAAAAATAACGGAATCATATTCCGGTTTGAAAGTCTGATTCAGGCAAGAAGATCGGAATTGACTCTAGATTAAATTGCAAAGGGCATCTTATCTTATTAATTAAATTACCCTATCCAATTAATATTTTTCGGTAACAGCAGGTAAATGCTGCACATGTGCACTGGTGTTTGGTACCACGGAGCGCTCTAGCGGTGGCAGCCACCTCACTTCGATACTGTAACTGACCTTTGCTGAGGTGGTTCCAGGATCAGGTTTAGGGATTATAGTCTGTTGCGATGACGACTTCGGTGCAGGAGTACCCCCAGTTACATGATGCTGAAAATTAGCTGAGGATGGCTTCCGCCGACGCAGGCTTGAAATTATGCTCAGGTCGTCGTTTACAGATTTAGGCGGTTCATTGGAACCATCTAATTCTCGCTGACCGTTAAGCCCACTACCTTTTTCATACTCCTGAGAGATCTGAGGACGTTCATTCCACCACTGGCCTTGTCGGACTGTAAATCGGATTTGGTAAATTACAACGAAGCATTGGCAAAAATGTACGCCGTTGAAAGATACCATATTGTACATATATACACATAAAGTTGCACAGCCATGTTCGTTGAACATTTCCTTGTGTTTGTGGATGATCAGAAGAAAAGAGGCTTAAAAAAGAAGCGCATAGATAAAGGGTTGAGCTGTAGTATTTTGTTTCATATTTTGACATAGATATCAATTTAAAGCTATAAGGTATCGTTGCATAATAGCTTTCTTTTATCGATTCTACTACGCACAATCAGGAATGTCTTCAAAACGGTATCTTCTTCGAACGGCGTCGACGTGCGGGAGCTGAGGTCGTCCATTGGGCTCCTTCGGATCTAGAAGATCATGATAAGATTTGTACCAAGGTTTAGCAGGAAACTTGTGTAAAGCCTATTGAAAGACCTGACACTAAGGTTTGCTTCTAGCAACCGTTTCTGTTCTTTGTATGTAGAAAGACTCTGTCCTGTATTTGTCATGGTCTCAAATCTGATCGCTTTTCCGGAGGGAGTACTGCGATATTACGACAGTGTGGCACTCCCTCTGAAGACGACAACATATCAACGACGGCTCCGAGCCCATAGCTGACATACGTGAGATGTGAAAAGTATAATTTCCGAGAAGAGTCAGTGTGAATTTCTTTTTTTAATTCAATTATATTTAGTTATATTGTGTTTATTTGTATATATTGTACCTGAGTTCTTAATATAAATGATTTGGGGTTTCTCCATTTTGTGTTGGTCGCGATCCTTAGTATTGTCGTATTCCGGCTGGAATCGATTCTTTGAAGAAGATTCCTGCAGTGCGTCCGGCTGTGGTCTGAAGCAAGAAAAGTTAATCAAGCAGAAATGCTTGAATGAATGCAAAATACGCAGAATGTAGAGTAAATGAGGAACTGCTACCTAAAATCGCGAATCTTCATCGGGAGATAGCTGATAACAAACCAGAGGCCAGTAACGTCTAACCGGAATTCGTCTTTTAGCGTTACTTGTACATAATAGCTTAATCTCGACCTTTTTAATTGAAATTTAGCAATTATTTTCTTTTTCTTTCAACAATTTACAAAATTACAATGAATCTCACAATTTAGCGACAACAACGAGAGCGCAAAAGAACAGAAGTTGTTTTAAGTATAGGCATAACCTATGTGTTAACCACGATCCAAGCAACCACGGTATGTATTTAAATATTTATTTCTACATTTTGCTATTTATTTCAACATAGATATATTAACACATAAATTAAATCGAATATTTGACCAGAACTATGAATTTTTAAATTACCCGCTGATCACTTGAGGCCCCTCAAGCTGTTCGTTCATATTTGGTGTCTGTTCCGTAAACGGCGTCTTGGCAGAGGTGTTCGTCTGATCGCTGAAAGCGACCGCAGCGGTTTCTAAAAATGAGCAGACAATAGCGATAAATGATAGCGTGTAGCTAGCTATACAGCGGCCTGCTAAACAGGCCTAGTGCTCCAGAAATCAAAATTCCAACGTCCAGTATCGGAATTTAGTGTTTAATGGGCAGAATTCTACCTTTGATGAGTAGAATTGGCGTTGGCAATTCTACGTTGGAGCGTAGTCATTCTAGAACCCCCGGCTAACTAGAGTAAAACGCAAAGTAAAAAAGGAAACAGAAAAATTACTTTTTTGTTAAAAAAAAAAATGCACTAAAACGAGGTATTCTTCTAGGGCAAGTACTACACGTGTAGTTGTCGCAATAACTTATACTAATAAAATCGAGACCGAGGGGTTGCGTGGTAACGAACTGATATAACCGAGATGTTTAACTTATCTATCCTGAAGCCGCGAAATTGGACGAGGGGCTAAAACATTCATATAGAACATTTCTTATACTAGTTTTGCAAAGATTCTATCATTAGAATTTTGAAAAAATC
>NW_019214661.1:0-77940 GCF_002532875.2 Varroa jacobsoni
CCCTAATATCGCAGACCATTTACCATACGAAACAAGACAACAATAGGGACGCAGCATATACCTCACCCTAATATCACCTATATCTCTAAAGAGAAGCAAATAGAATTGATTTATAGATATTGGTTACGGAAGCATTAGCTAATAGGGTATTTTCATCCACATGCAGTCGGACCTTAACCTAGCGACTTGATAAATGTCATCGCTACATAATAATATACCATATAAGAGGTACATCAACTTATAGGCTACGTGAAGCGGATCAATAAGCTTTTGCAAGTGATAGAAGACTGATTGCGAAATAGATCCATTTGAATCGGAACAGATTGGGTCGGGTGGTCTGCCTATTAGGAGGCAGTACAAGGTGCAAACATTTCCTGCCGTCTACTACTGCAAGGCGATCTTACGCGAAGGATCTCAGATGTCTTCCTGCGGCATTTCCCAACCTTTTCACTAATCAAGTTAGCGCAAAAATAAGGTCGACTGGCCAAAGAAAAAGCTGTTGGAAACTTTTTGCACAGACAGATAAAACTTCTGTGCAGTGCCGACTATTTCTCGACGCGGCCTCCATCAGGTATTCAAATATGGTTTAGACTCGATAGATTCTACTCAAATATAATCGGTACAAGGGTAGCTCCTCCAATGATAAAAGAAACGTGTACCATTGCTTTTGATAGCGATGACCAGCGAATCAGATTAAAATACGACCATCTATAAAAAGAGATTTTTCCTACGGAATGTGTTTGCCAATTCTAGGTTATGCATATTTGTATGAAAGTTGAGATCAGTCATTTCCTTCAGGTTCGAAGGAAAGCTCGAATCCTCGAATTTCTTTCCTGAGACATGATGGGCAGTAGTCGAAACCGTCAGACTTGGCCACGTTATGTTGGAGAACAGCATCCACGGTTGGCTTACTAAGTTGTCCCTATGGAACGCCGACCACTACTAGGCAGGCCACTGTCGTACCGTTGACTCTAATGGCTCAGGAGGGCATTGCCTTAGCTAGAAAGCACAATACTAATTGAATGACTAGGTTGCCAGTGTGAAACAGCACAGGCTAAATTACAGACAACTATTTTATTACAGAAACGATATGTCTGTACATGAACTGATAAAACGAGCACGATTGATTGCTATACGTAAATCTCCCGTAATGTCACAGAGGTACAGACCGAGGCTAAAGTAAGGAAGATGAGCCAATCTAATTATCTTAACTATATTTACTGCCAGCACTTTTGGAAAATGCACGTTTATTTATGTATAAATTGTGCCGAACACATCTCAGGTCCGTAATTTATTAGCTGCTGCTAGACATCATTAAACCCAGCCGGAAAGCAGACACGGAACCAGTATTGAAACACAGAAATCGCTGCATGAGTGTAAGAGAACTAACGAATCTGAGTCATCGTTTCGAACCTCCATCATGACAGATAATAGATGAATCCTAAAATTTCATAATTTGAACTGGTCGAGGAAAAATTGATCAACGAACAAAAATTCCAAAGATGCTAGCTTAGTAACAATTTATTTCCAAGCAGTTAAGCAATGCCGGAAGTTGTAAGGTATTCAAGGCTTAGGGTCGATCTAAAAGAAATATTAACTTATACTTTGTGTTATGATGGAACACCTAATACTCCTATATTGAGGCAAACTATCTACATTGTTAAATTGTTTGATGGCCGCTTTCCAGCTTTCGACCACCATTGAGTGCAGTATTTAATAACCGCATCGCCTGTAGCATAGTTGCAGTATGATTCTTTTCGACAAAATAAATAATAACCATTTCGTAGTTATAATTAGATATTTATCTAGGACGTGTAATTACCATTGATCGATTTCTTCGCAACTCGAAGCTTAATTTCGTAACGGTTCTGAACAACTCTGGACAAGACAATTGTCGAGTCAATTTTACCTCTCTTCGTATAAAATCGCAGAACCTTCTTTAACACTGACACACGGTTCTTTTTCGAAGGCTTTATACCTTCAAAATTGCATCTACGATTTCGATAGATCACCTATCCGATCTATGTAGCAGGAGCAGTAGTCCTGTTACATTTATAATATTAGATGAGGTTCATAATTAATTTAGCCACCTTCCATCTTCGTGCGTCCACCGTTAAGTGCCTTTACGAAGAGAATCCGCTAAGAGAGACACCCAGTGAAGCTGGTACGATGCGAAGTTAGTCGGATAAAAGGGGACTGCGTGGTTCGTATCACTCGAAACGGAGGATCAAACGAAAACACAAACGTAATGACTAGCGGAGTTGCTAAACTTCCGTAACGGTACGCAGAACCTACGAGCATTGAGTCAAATCATATAGTCGGTGGCAGTCGTCCCACTAGTGAAAGGGCCTTATGTTGTTGATCTTAGCTGCTGTTCCTGGCTATGTCCCTTATGCCCAAAAAAGGTTTAGCCATCGTCCTATCCATAATTTGATCAGAGGAGGCATCCTTTCGATTCAGGCGAATAGAACACTGAACACATACACCAATCGGATTTTCAGATGCTACTTCGGTTTCATTACGGAGCGACCTCGCTATTTTATCCGTCAGGAATATCGGGCTAGTTAAGAATGCTACTTTTTCCGGTGACTTGCGCCAAGCGACCTCCTCTCGCTAAACACGCCATGGAGTCACAAGCAATAATATTGAGCGAAGCTCTTCCAACCATTACCCCATAAGCAGTGCTGCTCATGGTTTTTTTTTGTGCTAGTAAATGTATTTGCGCAATCAACTGGATATTCTATTCAATATCTATGTTATTGCTGTGATTGTCGCAGCATGAGTAGCATTTGCACGTCCCTGGGCCGACAAGCTGGCGGGCAAGACGTTCCATTGCCACCGGTGCTGCGTTATTTGAGCAGATTCGCACAGAAAAACCTAACCAGAATCGCATTGATAAACATTGCATTTCTGATAAGGAAAAAAACGGCCAGAGAAATGTGGAGTGCGAAACGCAGAAAAGGCCCAAACAAATAAATGGTCACAAGCGAATCTCTTGGAGCTTCAGTTTCAGACGTCTCATATCAGATTAAGCATAAATAGATGCTCACGCGGAATTCCCAGGAGTCAGAAGTGGTTATCTTACCGTGAAGGCGCTACGTGTTCGAACACGTACTTTACGGAGAAACAACCCTCTATACTTATAAGGATGATGATATTAGGAAATTATCTGATCGTGGTGGTTCTTTGCAATGGCAGTCTTATGGGCTCAGTGTTTCAGTATCTGTAAATAGACTATTAAATTGGATATGTTCAAGACCCATTTGTACTTCCGGAAGGACCTTCGGTGTATTGATCGAATGGTGAAACAGTGCGGCTCTGAGCCTTAGTTCATTCATCAATTTAGATTATTATCATTTCTAGAGTTTATTATAATTACGAATATTATTAGTAATTGTTACTTTAAGAAGTCGTATTGTTTATTCTTGGTCTTGTATAGTTGAAAAATAAATATTCAACTTCCCACCTTTCCATACTGTGTTGGCCCTTTCACTTCCCAGCTAGTTGTTTTGCTTTTCGTGTAACTTTGCTATGAGAGTAACTGTTGTAACACCCACTGCTACGTGAGCACATGTGCTTGTTGTTAGTTTATATCGGATCAATTAGCCAATGTTTCGTTGTCTGTTCTTTTGAAGAAATCGTAGCTCCAGCATATTTATGAGTAGTTGTCGTGCTTGTTCATATCTAAAGCAGTTCCGCTGCTGATATCAACAGCTAGAAGCATATTTCGCTACCTGCATGCTCTGGCGAAGGACGTCGCCCTTGTCTATTTGCCGTTTCGGTGCTGACAAAAAGACACTCAGCTTTAATCGCTCTCGGAGTGCTAAAAAAACTTTTCGTTTTGTCTGGATCTCCTATCCCGGTTGACAGGCCTCCGCGCAGGGGCAGTATTTCGAGTATCCGGTGATTCAATTGAATTGATGTTAAAGGTTAGACTGGTGTTTATCTAGTTGTTTTCATTAGGCGAGTCGCGAGAGTGTGCCGCCAGAATAATCAGGATAGCCTGGGTTGTATTTCCAAATAGAGCCCAACGAAGTTGTTTGTTTACCCCTAGAGGCATGCTTAACGTCATAAACGTCAGCAAAGTAGTAAATTCAAAATGCTGAAGAAGCGCTTCAGAACGAGGATGTTGTCATTCGTTCAGCCGCGCTGTATAAGCCTAGAGATAGATTAGATCTTTTCTGTGCGTGTCTAGGTAATGAAATGGCACTTGGCATCTACGCCTAGATCTCATTCAGTCATGCATTTGTCAGTCATGGGTCTCCGTGATGCATGACCGACAATTTGTTGAAATATTACTGATTCCTTATAGATGGTAGTGGGGTTTTATATTCTTTCCCGATCTGTGTAACGGATAATTGTCCTCCGTAAAAGTTAGCCAGATATTCTCAATACGAATTCAGCGTAAGAAAATTATTGCCTTGTTCATTATAATAAGCACTTCATTTGTAATTAGATAGTAATATTTGATATCATGCTTCTGTGACATGCTCACCGTTAGTCATAAAAAGAAAAATCGAGGGACCTTGAACCGTACTGTCTCCTAAACAATTTCCTTCTCACAATCCCTCTTATTAGAACATTTCTATATGAATTTATTAGTAGGACATTACCGTCATTTTTCTCACCACCCAATTTCACCCTGACACCCTCTAAAACATATAGTGCCAATGCTCAGTCGAACGCAGGATCGAATAAGCTTAATCAATTAACTGTAGGTCACGAGATATATTTAACGGATTTTAGCTTAGTGATTCTAGTGACTATGCTACATTAGTATCCAACGGCATTTACCGATAGACAATATCGTGTATTGTATTCCAGCAATCAGAGGCGTTAAACCTTCCTCTCATTGGATTTCAGTGATCTTTGTTTTGCGTAGCGTCTCGTATTATGTGCAACCGGCGCATCTGATCTCAGTTGTTGACTAAATGCTGTTACCTAAATGAGCTTACCTGATTTGGATATTTTCTGGTGATTTTCGTACATAAAACGTCAAAATGAGAAGATTAATTGATGTCACTGAGGAGCAGTAAGCACTTCATAGCAGATTGCTTTGTTAAAACACAATACGATACTGCCAAAATGCTTTATGTTGCCCGCCATAGTCGCCAACGCCAAGCTGAGGCAAAAGCCTTCCGCTGTAGTTGCGTAAAATCGGTACTAAGCATCGAAAAGGGTATTCTACGAAATGGAAGGCCATGTAATTGTTTGCAGGGTTCAAGAAGATAAGTTCATTTCACGTATTGTTCTCGAGAGCAGATTGAAAAATTGTGGACTTGCAGTGTGGATATTACGCTTTGTCGCCAACCCAAAACAAGCTGTAGACCTGTCGAGAAGCCTCGATTGGACGCTCAAACAAAAGGAGCTCATTTTCATTAAGCAGACCAAATCGAAAATTGGTCCGTTGAGAAGTGGGAGAAGTTGTTTCTCAGACGAATTCCATTTTGAGGTTATCGAGAAGAAGGTCCACTGTGCCTTTAGAAGATTAGTGAATGGTTTTCCGAGAACTGCGTCGTACCGAAGATCAAATATTCATCAAAAGTTATGGTGCAATCTATGCTTTCTGACAATGTCACCAAAATGATATATTTCCAACAAGAACGCAACAGCAATACGTTAAGGTTATCAAGAACAAGATCCTGACTGTGGTACCGGAATAGTTCTCCAAGGGTGGCTACGTCTCACAGAGGTCGGGGCATATCTAGACTACTTGCCGTTGTTTATGACGTTCAGGTATTGTTGTAGCCTGCTAATTCGGCAGGTCACAACTTCGCCAAAAAAAACGCCAGAGAACAGCAAATGTTGCAGTCCTCTATGAAAAAAAAATGACTAATGTGTGGCAACAGGCGCCACTCAGAGCTGAGACAGCGAAAAACTGTCGCATCATTTGTCAGCAGTTTGAAAATGTCTGCCGATTCTCTATTGAGATATTCCAACGTAGAATACTTTTATAAGTCGTTTGGAGATATTTCCTACTACGAAATTAACCTTGAAAGTTAGATTTGTTTGTTTGAGTTTATTTAAATAAAATCTGTGTATATTTAATAATAATAATTAAAGAAAAAAGTTATTTTTCAAGTTCCTTTATATACATATATATATATATATATATATATATATATATTTATAGTATTTTTTTAATGCAAAACAATTTTTCTTTCTGTCGTCTATTACCTCGTATTTAGGTGAAACGAGACATACCGTAGAAGCAAACAAAGGTCTGTCATTTAAACCTTTAAAATATGCATTTATTTTAGATCAATAAAACTGTGGTGATCTTTCCCGGATGAGAGGATTTGTATTATTGCGTACGTTAGTAAATTAAATCGAATATTAATCCATATCATGAATGTTTCACCTGTGTTTTTTAAATAGGCTTCATTTTGGATTGACCTGAACTTACGGAATTTCTATTCGGTCGAAGAAAAACTTTCTTCATCATGCGATCCCTACTCCCTTCTCTTTATCTCGACGAGAGTCATACGTCGCGCAGCTGATGCTTTAAGTCAACGAATCAATAATTAAAGATAGTAGATATACTTTAGAAAACGCGTAGGGTACATGATATGCAGAATTTTAATGATAAGTAGCTTGTGAAGTCTCCTAGGAAGTTCAAGGTATGCGTTTGGTGTTTGGCGCATTGGTGAGGTAGGAGCTCAGTAAACTTACTTGAAAAAGAATCTTTTCGGATACAAAACGAAGTCGTAAGACAAGTTAACGAACTTAAAGTCGTGTTAGATTGAAAAAGTTCAAACACGTTATGATTGGTAGCAAAGGGTCAGGCTTTCAGCCGACTTTTAAATGTAGATTATTTTTTCACAGTTAAGTCGCAGGCCACTTTCTCTAGCTTTGCAGCATCTTGCCGAAACCAGAAGTCAATTGAGTATTGTATTGTACAAAGTATTGTAAGCGGATTTTTGTTGAAGTTGATCCTTGCTGCCAGCTTTAAACAGGCTGGGTCGCACCGGCTATACTGGCAAGGTAACAGAGATTTTGTCCTTGCCGGTTAGGTTTTCTTGAAAGTGGAAGCGATCTTTGTTCTTCCGAAGTACGTTACAGCAGCTTGTACGGTTGTATAGTTGTATAGCCATACTTTAACGTAAGCAAAATGCAAACGCTTTCTAGAATGAGCGGTGTGGAAACGTCAGTGTTTGAAGGAGCGACTGCGACCGACGCCTCATAAACAATTCCTGCCTGTAACACTCATCCTCGTTTAGCTAAGATACGCATTAAAACCTAATGGCAGTGCCTGCACCCAAGTAATGAACTGATCTCATATGAATAGGAACGTATTGGAATATGCATTTTAATAGGGTCTGGTTCGCATACGAAATCCATATGTAAGTACTATTTTGCTTAGTACATTAAATTTCATTAAATAGGCCTTGACTCAGCTTGTAATGGACGAATAACTGAACAAACAAGAAGAACGCATGATACGAAGAGAAGTATCAATTGTATAGGCACTAAAAATTGCGGGTAACTGGTAAACCCACTTTTTCTGTGTAAGTAATTGGGAAGAAACGTTAAAGTTTGCGAAAAAGTGCTTCATGCAGCGCGTTTCCTCATTGTGAGTAAGCTTTAGCTCGACTGGCTATTAAGGCAAATGAAAGCTACCTGGCTAGCTAGCTACTTGTCATAAAAACTGCACAAAATTAAACGCTATTACGTTTATGTATTCGGCTGGACAAATATGTTGTCTGACGCACGACCTATAGGTTTTTCATACAGCACCTGTTAGGATGCATTTGCTCGTAGTTAATCAAAATAATCTGATCTATATAGGACAAACGCTTTTGCCCGTGACAGATGCGTTAGCTTGTGAAAATCGATGTTGCCATACGATCATACTAGATCTTACGTAAAATAGTTTCAGATAAACTGATTCACGCTCAGGAATCCTACGGTATTATAAGCGACCTGGATCTTTATAATTGAAACAGTACTAATGGGAATTCATTGGTTTGTTTACGCGACCGAATCGCCTCGTATACGACTCTATACAGTATTAAACAATAGGAGACTAACAAAAACCCTAGTTGTAGAGACGTATTATTATATAACTATTGTAGTTGTTGTTGTACTATTAGGATTGACGTCCGTTTAGTAGTGCCAGCAATGTTTGGACAATCAGATATCTTACATAAGGTCTCGTATCCCCTATATGCCGACAGAAAGGACATTTCCATGTCAAACTGGGTATTTCTGGAATCTACACTCGATACACGAAGGTCTTTGACAGGCAGCTGTCAGCACTTAGAATCGATTACATCCGGAGTCTAATCATTTTCGTATAATGAAAAATAAAGCAGAAACCGTCTACATGCCGATTTACGCCAATAAACATTCGCAGGAAGACACATCTACACATAGGCGTTAGATGTTCTATTGCAACCTAATATTGCAACTAATGTCCAAGTATTTGGGCTTATTAACGCTGCCAGTTTTTCTTAAATATGTCGGTTATGTGCTAAAGTTATATGACAACATCTTGTCTCAAAAGCCATATATTATATATAGGTCTTTTCGTCATTTCATTTGTACCGGGCTTTTGTGCTGTCTCGCTTACAGACCGTTGAAAACATGGCCTGAGCTAATCCATCAAGTAAAAACCTAATCAAGTGATATAACAAATGTTTCGAGCGCGGATAATGACGTACGTAGTCATTTAGTAATTCTGGCTGTTGTGTACATTTGTACCCTCCGAAGTCGAGTACCTATGGGCAGCGCTTTGAGAACAATGGTCATTCGATCCCATAAAGAATAACTATTTCGAAAAATCAATGAGGCGTTGGCAATCGAAATTAGACAAGGATTACTAAAACAATATTATGGAAGTGCTTTTGGAGGGACTAGTCGTCGAAAGTCACTTTCGTACCCTCTATATCAGGTACAGACTTATGCTCTTACAAGTTGAGTTCTGCTTCATATACATCATGTACAGATATTTTGACGCCAAGGTATTGAAGCCTCGCAAACTAACCTAAATAAGCCTTGCATACCCTACCGCTAATGTACTCCATCTGATCCACATTGTCCTACAGACAGTGTGCTTCTAGCGAAAGCATCAGCAAAAAAAAAAAGACAGCTAATGAATTACAGGAGAAGTCAACAACTTATTCTCCTTTCATGCATAGATCAATAGACAACGCTTCAGCATGCAGCTAACAATCTTTAATGTAGGAAGCTTTATTCTGTCGAAACAGCGAGGCCCCCGTGTCTTCATGGTAGCCTAGTAAATACTAGAATCGTTTCCACGTCAGCTCACGCACACGATGGTCCACAAGTTTTTAAAGCGCAAGGTCACTATGTATTAATTGTTTATTTGCTAGCATGATACTCCCTACTGTGACGACGTTAGTCAAACAGATATACGCGGTCGCAAAGAATCCTAGTGAATGAAGAGAATTTGTCACTATATACGCATGTGCGTAACATAAAAACCGATGTCGGCTTGTTTGCCCACACTCTAAGAAATGAGAAAGCACTTAAGTCATCAAGACGATAATTTCTGCAAGTAGTCATCAGACTTTTTGCCAGTTGTCCAAACATTTGCCCACGTCATTAAAGTTAAAGTTAACTCCCAGAAGTGACAGGAAATCGTAGGCGTATTCGTTTATTTAAACGTCCTAACAAATTGGGTAGACGAAACTCCCGCACCTTCACTTATGTTGAATGTTGAAGATAACTTGGTGTGTATTTACAAAGCGATAAGCGCAAATGTTTTGAACTCATAGTAGTCAGTAAACTTTACTCCTGCTCACTGATTGGATTATTATAATATTAGATCAATATGGTTTAATGCTGGTTGTACCAGTGAATAACCGAACTATAAAAAGTGTTTTTTTCTAGCATTGCCTTTAGATCGGATAAGAGAGACGTTTTTGAAAAAAACCGCACGTCTTTAGCAAGGCAAATTGAGCGCGACTTGAGCGCCACCTTGTACAGTTTTTTCGAAATATACAAATTTATTTCAGGAAAGATTAATTTACCATGTCTTTTGTAATTATTTTGAGCACCTTGCATGTTTTAACCTGCGAACACGTAGCAAGCTTGACCGTGAGAAACATTAGACATTGTGTATACTGTATCGGACGCTATCCAATTGCGGTTTAAAATTGCTTACTTGAAATCCTTGCAAAAACTATTTCGTGCTATATCCTATTACCTGGGTAGCTTAATCACTATTTGTTGAGATATATTATAAAGTCATCTGTGTCATCAGTCTAGTCCCATGTATTAAGTATTTAATTATTTATTTAATTATCTAATTTCACACATTCATGAACGATGAGATTTTAGTAGTCTATAACGTACTGGCCAATAACTTTCAAAAATATTACTAAATCTTAGGTATAATCAGCTCCTAGCCAATTCAGTGGATGATTGCAGTCTATAAGGCTGTCTTTTGGAGAAGTTGTTCTTAGTTCAGCTCGCAGTAAAAAAAAATTCGGGGCACGCTATTTGACCAGAAACGACCACTGAATATTGACCGTGATAATTTATTTTTTAATTTTTCAGTTGCCTAGCTGCTCTAAAATTATTTAATATAGGAGGCAAAAGTATGGAAGAGTTAGGTCTAAACCAGGCTTAATTCGACTGATAACCAATAAAGCCCTGAAAGTGTATATGTGATAGCCTATGTTTACATCTGTCTACGCCTTAGAGTTGATAGTGTTTGAAGAATCATCTTGAGGGCGTACTCTGCGAAAAAGAACTTAATATGTTGTTCCTAATACCTGAGACTTCAGGTTGAAGCTCACAATAATTTCAAGACCATCTCGTGTAGTGAAACGTCGTTAGCTGAAGGCGAAGGATTTCATAGTTGTACCTCCAAAGATCTGAATGTTCTAAAGTTTAACTTCATGAAGACCAATGGCTTTTCGTTCATTTGATGGCAGCATTGCCCATTAGCACCCACATTTACACTAGACAAAAGCTGCCAACGCAATAAGACGTATTGGGCGCTCTTAACACGTCGATTTCCAAAACTAGAATGATATTTTAATTGATTCAGATTCGAATGAACACAAGGTGTACACGAATGTTATAGTTCACTGAATACGACTGGCATCCCAGGTTGGGTCTGTCAAAAACCCAAACTGTTTTTTTGACAATTTGATATTGTATTACTACGTGGAAAGCTTACAGAGATTTTACTTCATTTGCCGATATTACTAATTGCGATAATAATATAAATCGTTTTAATAATCTTATACAGTTATTATGTAACGCATAAATATTAGTACAGCAACGGCTATAAAAGTTGCAACTTGATGTTTAGGCCGACGGCCTCAATGGCTGGTAACAAAACCAATTATTCTATTGGTAACTTTCTAAAATATATGTTCTTCTCTTTTTCACCTGCTAGGCTGCTGATCAAAAGACGCACTGACCTTTCTTGTATCGTTACGCCATTACTGTTAGAAATACAAATGCAATCTAGGATGTACGTTACCTGAATTAAGCCTATAAGCTAATTATAGGGCCTTGAGGTTGGAACGGTCGTCGTTCGACCAGGCTGCTCGAAAAAGCCCCAATGGGAACCGAGTGACGACCCGCTAACTGACAAAGTAGGGGCTGCTGGCAACCGATGCAGAAATATTATGAGCTGCTCTCTCGATGACAAATCCGTGGATGTAGAATGTGGCAGAAAAAAGTCAACGAAATTGCAGATGTTTCTCAATACACTCGCACATATTACATTCACTTTATACTATATATAATATAACAGGAGTATTTATATACCCGCTTGAAAGGCTGTATTTCATCCTGTTTTTGAGTTTGAAGGACCTGTTATCCTGTTTGTTATCATGTGACCCTTATACAACTTCCAGCAGTTTACGAGACTGTCCTGGCCCAAAGACGGAACACGGCCAATGTGATTCAAGCACATGTGATTGCAAACCTGTTTCTTTATCCTCGTAGATTACCAGTATGAAAAGAGTTGTACGTTTTGCCCATACGGAACGCTGTCTGCCGATGCCTAGTTGTGACCGATATCGCACTGGTAAAGTGTCCTACACAATGCAATATATGGGTATATACAGTTAGGTATCTCTTATTTTGAGTTTGACAATATCATTCCTTGCAGTAGCTATTGTATTTGTAAATAGCCACATTTTTCATGCGTTTTAAGGAAGCGTATTCCTCGTTTTAGATAAAATACCCGATATGTCTGGTATTGGCGTTCAAAGGGACGATTTACGACAGCTTCTTCTTTCCCGAAAAGGTAAGCATATCATCGTATCGGCAGCCGTGTAAACATTGAGCTAGCTAAATAGCAGCTTCTCTTCTCTTTCCTCGTTAGTTTTCGCGTTTAGTTCACAGTTCGTTGTCTACGAGGATCAGTTTGTAAGAGTAGAAGCTTCAACCGCATCAGTAGCAAAAGCAGTAGCCCCCCGAAGTATGATTCCGTCGCGTTCAGGCGCCAAGGCACCGGGCTTCCGCCTGACTTGATAACGGTTCGATGTTATAAAACCGCCAAGTGTGCTACGTGTTGCAAGTCTAGTTCAATTAGGTAAGCGTGGCTTTTGCTGAATGCAAAAAATCTTTTTTTCCCCATTCGAGTTCAAAGCGCAATCTTCACCACGCTGCTACTACGAGTGCCACTGCTGCCCGAAGTAGGCGGACTTTCGAACCTTGATTTTGACTTTGTTTTAGCTTTGGTATTTCTGGCCCCTTTTCTAACCATTTTCTTTTAGATAGGAAAGGTCCCCTTTATGCAGGGGAACCCAAGCAGACCTATGGGACATATAGGGCAGCTCGAAGCGTTTCAGTAGAAAGCAGAAGCTATAGGGCTATGGAATCGATCGCTAGCCGTTATTTTGTCTATTTATTTGTTTATTTTGTCGCAGACAGCTACAAGTCAGCCGTCTGTGACAAGCAAAATCGACTCGTAAAAAGTTATCGATAACGTTAGTGGTTTTGACACTTATAAAAAGTACCAATGGTTCTTCCATGGTGCACTATAAAGCTTTCTATGTTGCAACGTTACTGCGTGCCATTCCTCTCACGTAAGCATATCCCTATACAACATTTGTAACCATAGGCATGGGGGTAAGGTCATCGTGAAAGTGTACCCCAGTTAAGCTCGGGTTGGTCTTGGCTGTTATCATTCAAGAATGGGTTAACATCTATGCTAGTAAACAAAGTAATAACTTTCACTCTGCGCTCCATATCAAAGTCGTACTAACTAAAAGCCATAAACTCTATTATTCAATCGCAGGTCGGTAGAACATTTGATGAGATCCAAAGTGAGTCTAACGGAGTTGGCCAGGCTAGGTAATTTTAACAGACATTGCTAGTAATGCAGGGCACCTGACCCTAGGGAAGCTTATGTTCGATGTAATTTTCAGTCGAGCCCTGGCTTGTTTCTTGCGACAGCTTATATAAGCGATACGAAATCGCTAATTCGAGACGATCAGGCTTAACTCATAAGTTTATGTCACAATGATTCTTAGAACGTTGCTCAAGCAGAATCATCATGAAGAAACAAGTTTTTCTGCATTCTCGATTTGCTGTGTGCAGCTTCCTACTGTTCAATTTGATACACAGCGTGCTAGAAATAAGTTTAATATCGAAACAAGACAACAATGCGGTTGTAGTTATCAAGATGTTGTTACGACACAATTATATCGCTACGAGATTCTACCGAGGACTATTTAGCTGAGAGTTTCGGCAGCCTTGAGCAGCAATCGACCTACCTATAGTAAGGTGACGTGATAGGCTGGCATTTATAATTTATGAAGGCCTTCCCTATCTATTATACCAGCTCCTTGAAAGAACTTCTGGGAGGGAGCTGTAGGCACACCTTTTTCGTAATTCTTATAATTTATATTGTCTCGTGTCATAAGGCCAACTTTTTCAGGCTTATCTCTTGCACGTATACAAATGGCAATGTGTGCGCGTGATTCTCAGATCCGTACCAAAGTACTTAAACATAATGAATTTGGACTTCGGTGCATTCTATGCCCTGAATAACATTTATATACAGCCGCCGTCTCCGATTGCAGTAATAAACCTCTGAAGTGCAATATAAAAAATCATCTAGTTCAAGAAACAATCCTAGCCCTTCTTTGTCCATTTGAGATGCAGGGTCCATTTGCCTAGTGGAAAACAGCATCACCTATTTCATACGTACTAATTTTTTCTGCTTGAAATACATAATCTTCGTTAAATTTTAAAACTCGAATGTATCTGCGCTCACTCATAACTAGGATTCTGAAGGGTTTGAAAATGTGGTCCGTGTACTTAGCGCGAATAGACAATCTGGTTGTAATAGTGTTTACGAAAAGGACGACATTAGTCTTACCACGTTAACGGTAAACGTGCCTGAAGAGTCGTCCTAACGGGCTGCCTTGTAAAATCATCAAACGTCAACATTACAATTTATTATTGCGCCAACACTGAGATTTACAAAGAAGACATCCACAGAAATCAAAATCCACTGGTTCAATTTTCCTGTGATTCACGTTTGCTCCTCTTATATTGTCCTAAATGTCTATGATGATTATTCTTCTTTTTTTGCTTCGTTCTGAAGTCAAACTGTGAAATAAGTCTCTACAACAGCAGCAGCAGCAGCAGCAGCAGCAACAACAAAACCGTATTTCGGTCGACGGTAGTGAGCGAAGTGAAGCACATCGCCTAATAAACGGAAAACTACCAATAAACACGTTGCGGGCTACTATAAATAAAAACAGAGACACATTACAAAAATGTCCTACGTAATTCCTTATGCCTGCTAATTTATATAATTTCATTAAATTTTCTCTGTTTTGCCGGCTTCGGCGAACAAGAAGGCATAGTACTTGCATTCATATGTGATGAAAAAAAAATCGAATATTTAACTTTTGCATAAGTCAACGGAAGGACCCTGAGTACCTCTTACGAAACAGTATATTCAAATTGGATTTAGGGCTGCTATGAGTAACTAAAAAGACTATGTGCCAACTCTCGTCTAACGGCCTTAAACTGACCGTTAGCAAGACAGATTATTCTTGGTAAAGAGTTTCAGATTCATATTAAATTGCTAGCTCTGCAAATATTATGTGTGAGGACCATATATTTGAACGTAAATTATCGTGGGCTTCCCTAGCTTCTATTTTGTGAGGGACAGAAATGTTGTCTCCGAGAAAAGCCTTACGTATGGTGGAGGTGAAACTCGTACTGTCTCATTCGGAGATTGATAAGGCTACCGGTTTGATCTTTTAATTAACGTTCAGTGATTTTTCGAAGTTTCGAAAGTCATTCATGTGACCTTTTCTCTGCAAATGCTCCGGATGTACTTTTTTTTACTATATAGGCACGATTCTTTTATAGTCTAGCTTGTAAATGTATACTAAAACTGAAATCAATAAAATAAGCTGCACTGATGATACAATAAATGCATTAAAGTTATTGAACGCAAAACCATTAATTATATTTTTAGTGATTTTTTTGTGCGTTACCTAAAATACGTTTCTCTCAATAACCCCATGTTGCCAGCTTCAACTTGTCTCGCAAGTTTTTGTTAGATGAAGGGCGAACGAAAACATGTGCGAACAGAAATATGTCTATATCAGCATTCAGTATACTACAATGTATAATTTGCTTAATATATATATATATATATATTAGGTTTAGAATAAATAGCTCTATAATAATATTAATTTTAAATATTAAACGACAAAGTATTCAGGTATTTATATTAGTTAGTGTATGTATAGGCAAATTGCACCTGGGAATAAATAAGTGCATTCAACTACATTAAAGACAATTCTGACGATAGTGTTTTCCATATAGGATTACAAATCGGAGGCCTCCTATTGAGTTAATTTATTATCCCATAAATTTAGATAAACGGATGTGGCATTTGATCAAAAATCGCGCTTCTGCAAATCGCTTTCGAAGCTAACTTCATAGGGCTTCGTGAGTGTGCCGTTGAAACTATCGATGATCTTTTTTTGGGTGTCCAACACTAGGGCAGGCCAGTTTGGTGTTTTTCAATTTACACACCTTTAAGCGAAATGGATGAGGGCAAAATGTTTGCCTATTTTTCGTTTGCTGTGAGCTAGAGCAAGGTAATTTACGACCTTCTGTAAGGTACTTGGGCATTATATACGCAAACCTACGCAATAGGTCAGCTATAATCGTAGTAAATCAATCGAAGAAGTAGACAGAGCGCAACTGTATACGTACCGTTTTGTCCAGAATAAGGACGCTAAGAAGACGAGCAAAGAATGTTCCGATAACATAGTGCATTTTTAGAAACCTCTTGGTAAACTTCTACTAGGACAGCAGATAAAGCGAATATTAATCATAGTCATACGATTTGACCGTGAACATATTACTCTATATTTATGTATATTTAAAAAAAAAAACCGATAGATTTAAATCAGCTTTTAAATTTTAATCCTCAAAGCAGCAGTGCAGAACGTGCTTTCGTTTGGTGGCTTCATCTCGATTGTCTAATCAGCTTTTTCCCACCACGTTCGTTTCCGCAAATTCGTCTCGGATCAAAAGTGTCATATCAGGACATTTGCAGAAAGCACCTTCTGTTTATTTTTTCCGATTTACGTTTAATATTATCTCTGCACACAGGTGTTTGATTTGGCAGATTGCCTAATTTGCATTATACAGTTACCTGAGTTCTGCACGGCCTAACCGCAAAGATTTTTTGATCACCCACAGATTTAAACTTAGTCTACCAAATTGATACGCATTCTTCTAGTAACAAGTTCATTTTCTATGTTTAACTTATAGTATATATTAAATATCTACCCGTCTAACTGTTTCACTGAAGGATTTAACTGATAACAGCTTGCTTACGCGAAATGTACGATAACTCATCTTGCTAGGTACCTGATAATAGGAAAATAACATATCGTTGGTTAGGCCCATTATGCCGAGCTCTCGAATTATGTATATTCTAAAATCGAGCTACCAACATTATTTTCATGCGGATAGGAGTTTCCTATAGTTAGTCCTTAGCAAAGGCTGAACGTTTAATAAAAAAGAAGACAAGTCAATCCTGTGTAAATGTTAATATCCCTGAACGAATAGTTTCTAGATAGCCACCTTAAAACCATAGCAGGAACAAACAATCAAGAAGCATGCTTTTGTGTTTGTTAATCTACTACTTTTACCTTTTAAACAAACGACCAGGTTCCATCTGGAACGATTTGCTTCAAAATTTGTTTATTACGTAAAGCTAATTTTTATAAAATTTTCTAGTATACCATAGAAGAAGAGAAAAGCATTAGGAATTACGAGTGGTTGATTCTGTACATTGATGTGGCCATCTAGCTCCAAAATAAATACAAACCAACTGGCAATATGTACTTTCTGCTCGAAAACAATAGCTATTCATAATAAAAATTGAATTATAAATTTTCCGGCCGTCTCAATAAAATATTCTCCGTGAACCTTCCACTTCTCATGGAAATCTTCTTTCAGTTTAAGAACGTAATTTCGACCATCGATTTTGGGGTAACCGCGGAAGCTTTCAATCTCGGTGAGAGCTTGAAGATATAGTGTACCGACTAATCTCCTCAGTCTTATTTTAAATACAAACCTACTACTTCCGCTATGTTCTTCTTTCTTTCCTTTTTTTTTTTCAGTATCTTCGGAAAGTTCATTTTAGTTGGTGTGTGATACACTGGGGGGTCTGCAGTGTAGATCCTCAATTAGGGCACTACAAGAGCCATCTAGGTGCTCAGGTTTTCAGTTGAAACTTGCAGGGAGCCTACCTCATCGTAACACCTGCCTGGAATAAATGGAAAAGTGTGGCGTTTATGCTTAATAGCTATATATTATAAATTCTCTTTGAGTCCGTTGAGCGTCCCTTGTGAATTATAATTTACATATGTTTTATAAAAGACTGTTGAGAAAACTACCCTAGCCAACAGCTCATTGACTGTGACATAAAAACATAGTATGCGTAGGCAGTATATCGTTGTTTACATAAAGCGTCAAGCGAAACTCTGCGACGAGTTAATTTAATATCAGCTTTTATTATTTTGCTTTTGGAGAAGTCGACCCGTACCTATGGATTCCGGTTATAGTAGACGACTACCTTCTTACGGATATAAAGTTTTGGTTTATAGAAACTTTACCTGTAATATCTTGACAATCGAATCCTTTTTGTGCAAGCATTTTCTATATTCATTTCTTCACAGCAATCGCGTGTTGTACGTGTTATTTTTTTAAGGCTACAGTTAAGTGAAAGTACGACAAACATATATGGCAAAGCTCAGTGTGTAGCAATTCTCTTACAGCTGGCTCTATACAACGCGCTTCCTCCAAATTAAAAGGTAAGGTCGATGGGGGTTCCTTTTTGAGAGGATGTAGATTATCTACCTGCTGAATCTGTTTGCAGCCCCTGAATCAAAGCGGCTGTGGCTAGAGCCCCTCTGTCCGCTAAGCGTAATTGTGCGATTGACGATAACACTACAAATTCGTCATTTACTCTAACTTCCCGACGTTAGTTTCCCAAGACGCCGAAACGGCGGATGCGACGAGTTCGAGGTGCTGCGAGCAGTCTGCTTAGGTAAGCAGGCGGCCTGAAATTCATTCTCTGGATATTTTAATTAATTCCTGTGGAAAATCTTGCGTAAATTATACTCAGTATCTATTTTGATTTGCAATAGTTCAAGTATTCTGTATGTTCATAAACAAATGTAACTTCATGGATGTCCTAGAAGAAACTTAGCTCGATGGCTCTCAGGTGCAGAGTTATGAAGTTAGTAAAGAACTGACAAGTTCACTTTTACGCAAATACTGCCTTTGTTTGGTAATATATTATCTACCGAAACGTCAGTGAAATATTGCACTACTTGGAGCCTTTGAAAACGTTCGCCTTTGCTACACCTACGTGAGCTTATAATTGCCTGAAGTATAAATAGTTCAGTTAATTCACGTTCAGGTTCATTTCATAGTTCAGATTCACTTACCACAATGTTGTCTGACCTTACAGTGCTTGTCCTGCCCCTTCCCGCTTATTCGTACAATGAATATTAATCGCACAGAGGTTAGTCTAAAAAAAGTAAGGTTCCTCGCATCTAATAAACTGTGCCAAGTGTCCTACTTAAATAAAAACAGTTGTGTTTGTATAACAAATAAACTTGTTTATTTCGATAACCATTCGTGCAGTACATATACGCAAAACAGTTTCACAATAAGCTAAACCGCCTTTACCTTGCGTTCCTTCATTGAGCCTGTCTCTGTTGATGAGCACGTGTGCTTGTATGTGTGTATTCTTTTCTCGATTGCTCATTTTCGCTATATATTTATATGGATCTGTATGACTTCTATTATTTTACACATATAATATAATGCAACTCAAGATGACCACATACCCGTCAAGTCTGTCGGCCTTGATCTCATCTCTGCCATTTGTTTCCTGTATTCATCTCGCTGTTGGTTATTATCTTGAACATGCCAGGCACGCACCGCAGTTCGTGCCTCTGTTGTAACTTAGCTCTCCGACAGCGAGAACGACGCGTGGCTAATCGCCGAGATATCGATAGCGTACTATCAATATATGTGATATGGGGCATCGAGTTCGGCTTCCTAGCTATCTCCTGCACCCTATCGCCAGCTAGCGGGTGGTTGTTCTCGACGTTTTGCTCTTGCCTTTTTTATAATTTTGTGTCCTTGCCGTAGCGTCTGCCATCGATTCCATTGCAATCAATGTCACACGAGAAATGGCGTACAAATCATCAGCGCGCGTCCCTTGCCCGTATTATGTCTACTATGATGCCCACACAAGCAACATATGGAATTTCGCCCTTCAAAAAAAAAGATTGTTTCTTTTCAAAGTTCTTTGCATTTTTATAACCTTCAATAGGCCAAAATATCCGTCGCCATGGTCATGCTGGTCGTTGGCTAGCTCACGGAGGATAGATTCAGTGCAGGAGCGTCACATGACAAATTCTCATTCAATGAATCCAATGAAGGCAGATAACAACTCAAGCTTACTCTTGAACAAGAAACCAATCGTAAGTGGTTATAATGTAATGCTAACAAGCGTTTTTGCTGAATACCTCTCCATTTTTAAGCACAATATATATGTAGCCTTCTTTTTTCATTTCTTTATTCGATCCTTCATTTCTAATATGAAACATTGAAGGAGTACCTTATTCCTCATAAATTTTTACATCGAAGCAAGCACAATTAGAGTTTTCCATTGGCTAAAATTTTCAACGGTTCATAGCACAGCACAAAACGTTATTATGATTCATACATAATGAATACATAAATTGAATTTATACTATAATGTATTTGGCACGCGTCTATACCTTATCTTATACTCGTATAATATTTAATTAAATATGTACATACATTTTCACTGTTCCTTTGATTCTTTGTTTTTATTATTCCAAATTATATAAGCCATACGCCCCTAACATGTAACACGATTGACTATAACAATATTATTAACATTCTTCTGGTATTCTATATTTATATACGGATAGATAGAGTAACGGCGACATACAGCACGCTTTTTCCTTATTGTTAAGTACCAAGTTTGGTTTACTTAATAATATTAGGTGTACTTCATTTTTAACTTATTTTATAGATTAACTACCTCTTTGCCCAAAAGCCGAACCCAACCGTTCGCACCGACACGAAAAGCGGTACGTGACAGCTTTTATGGACAAAAATCGAATCCACCATTGATGACGGATAATGGTAAGAACACTAATTATAGTACCAATAAAGATGGCGAAGTAAATTAGTTTTTCCTATGCCTCATTTAATACGCGTGCTGAAGTTCTTTCCCTCTTGTGTGAACTGTGTGCCGCTGCCAGCGTTATTGTTGAGGTTTGTCTGACACGAGAGGTCTGGGGCAATATAGCGCGCGGGCGAAACTCGCTTGTTCAGAGACACTAGATAATTATTAAGTCTCATAACAATTACTGTTACAATCCTCATTAGGTACAAGATACACGAATCAGATGATTGAAGTTCTCGGGCAATCTGTTAACTTCCTTTTATTTTTCAACTTGTTTCGTCTACTGCGATTTGCTTGAATGTTATTATGGATATGCTATTTTATAAGCTAGATGTCATATTGCACTCGGTGGACCGCTGCCGTGCTGTTTCAGCGAAAGAGTGCAAAAAGGCCGGTCACGGTAAAGGCCTGTATTGGCCTTACAGAATCGAACATTTGTCGGCCATATATCAAACACTCCCAATGGAACCTTTTACCTAAATGCTTCGGGTACACAGCCATGTCCATGTTGGTAATGGCTATCCAGTCATGTATACGTTAGTAGTAGCTTTCACGAGTCTTACCTCCATATGATCTTCGCAATAACAGACAACACTTTTCAGGTGAATGTACTGAGTATAGATTCGACTAGTAATTTGTTTAATTTTTTTCATTGATCAAAGCCCTCAGTGTTGTCGCCAGCCGAAAACAATATATCTAAGCATACATATTCATGCTTACTACGACAATCTGTGTGGACGCACCGTCCTTGTGATATATTAAGCACACAAGTACATGCGTAACAGCCAATATATAGTACACACCTTGCGCAGAATCGGAATAGAAAACAGAGTTTGACTTTCATATTTGATTTTAATCTAACGATGAGATAAGTGAAGCAGAGATACAATGTGAACCCTACGAAAATGGATCGTTTCTAATGCATAAGATCATGAAGCTGCTGCGGCGTACTCGGCAAATCCGATTGTAGATCAACAAATTATCTTAAAGTAGAAGAAAACAAGAGTAAAGTTTCTAGTAATGCCTATTTGCCACTAATGGAAACACTGTTTCAAGCATATATGTTGAGGGAACCGCTATGCAGGTGACCAATATGAGAAGATTCTGAATTTCTCGACGCGCGACACGCGTAGCAAGTTATAACGGAATGGCTCATATTTTTCTATCTCTCTAACAAACATAAATCAATTAGCATGTTACACGAAGTCTAGAAATGTATAAGTGTCGGCGATGTCTTAACTTAAATAAGGTTTGCTGGTATAAACGGCGAGATGTTCGGGTAAGTCTCTGTTTTCAATAGATCTGAAATCCGCGTAAATTAACTTATCAGTTAAAAGAACGCGCTCAGCAAAGGCTTCTAATTCTATAAGGCATGTGTCTCTTTTCGAATATCCCCTAAATAAAAGGAAATAGTGAACTGTTTCGGCTTTGTTTTATACGAGGCCTACGATACCCCATTGTCGGATCGGCCTGAATTTTAAACAGATATTGAACAAAATAGCCTTTACGTGTCTTGCTTGATTTCTATATAAGTTCTATATTTAAATGTCTCTGCTAATCTGAGACAGGGCCCAGACTGCGAGGTGCGTCAAGAAAAAGTAAGAGAAGCGAGCAAAAGTCCGTAAGATGACAATAATGGCTGTTCAATTGCTGGGTAAGTAAAGATGTCATTCGGTCTAATGAGCTACAAAGTGCTGGTCCATTTTAAAGCCTCGTTGAAGTAGCTGCACAGCGGCAATAAGCGGCACAAAGCGAGGTCCCGTTTCGTCATCATCTAAATAGGGGGCTACCTTTAATCTCTGTGTGTTTTTCTCTCCTTTAGCTCTGTTTTATGCTCTCAATATGTCGTGACACACAATGTGATAAAGAGGATGACAACGAAAATCATTCGTCATTTCTGTTTGAGACAATTTCTTATATGTGTCCAGATGCGTGATCCTACGTGTAAGCGTTTACAACGGACGTCAATAATAGTATATGTCGGCTAATGCCTTTATCGAAAGAATACATGAAGCCAATATTTATCGCTTCGAATATAACAAAGATGACTAGAAGAAAGCTTTGCACAGAAAAACCATAAGGTACTGTTTTGCTTTTTAGCTACCTTGCAGCATTAGGAGAAAAGAAAGAGCCGAACTACAGGGAACAAGACGCGACCATAGTGATGATGAGTAAATGAAGAAAGAAGAGGATGACGTTTTGTTCTTGTTCATACACACGCACAGCGCTCCTCGGTATACAACACCTGAACATAGACGGAATATGATTTACGATGCGGGCAGGCAATGCTTGGGGGGAGCAATAATATAGAAAAACGACTATTACCCCGGTTAGAAAAAACAAAAGATATAGGATAGGATCGTATGGGGTTTAGAGAGATGTGAAGTATCTGGGTCAACTGGTTAACAAGCCGTCGGGTCGTAACACCCGCAGTTATGATCATCGCATCGTTGCGACCCTCATACAGTGTTAGGAGCATCCTTGTGAGCATGTTGTTTTTAAACCTGTGAAAATGGGATCTTTCTAAATACGTGTACAGTTGGCTTATTTAGGTGAACTCGTTGCAATGGAACAATATGATATAAATATCCGAAACACAACGTAATCAGGCACGTGTACAGGCAGTGATACTGAAAAACCGAGCTCGAAGTTTAAAGATTGAGTATATATAAGCTTCTTGATGAAGTATATGGCAAAATAATAAGTATAAAACAAAACTCAATAGAAAGTAAACTGAACAAACAAGCTGTCGTTTTTCTATACCTAAAATAAGCTTAATAAGGAGTACAAAAAATGTATCCCCTAATGCATCTTAACTTGACTACAGGCTACAAACAGGAATATGTTGTTTTTGCTGTTACTAGCGTAGAAGTCTATATATATATATATATTATTTTACAGCGTTTGTCACCTCAGAACCGTTGCTAAGGCACTGCCCTCGTATACGATCTGCCTGTGCAACAGGAGGGGCAAACAACTTTGTCCCCGTCTCTGCATTTAATTTCAGCTTTCCACTAGCCATCCGTCCCAGCTGATAGCACTGGTCAGTCGTGCACGCACTAGGATCTACTGGCCACTAACGATACACTCTAATAGCTTCTAAAAAAAGTATTTTTCCCGGCCGGTAAAAAACCGTTAGGATATCGCGGGCGTACGTCCTTGTATCCCTGTAGCTCTCTCTTCTTTACGACCTCCTCCTCTAAAAAATTGCCGTTACCGTTGAGACTTGCTGAGTCCACGAGATACAGCTGTCCGGCCGTGCTGCTCTGTTCGATTAGGCTATCGCACAGGCGGTAAGGGACAAAACAGGAGGCAATTTAGATGCTAAACAGGTGGAAGGAAGCTCGCCCGCCAATACCTTCAATCTGTCTGAGATAGTGTATGTTTATGTATATGAGAAATTTAGTGAGTGACCGAGTGCATCATATGCTTTTTTGGTTGGCCACAACGTGTGCTACCTGTTGTTGATTTGTTACGCCTAGTTTACAGCTTTCTCCCCGCCTGCGAGAGCGCAGTAAAATCCTCAGCCTCAGCGGAAACAACCGACAGCTAACTATCCTCGATTTGCAGGGCTCCTTTCTCATATAAAGAGACAGTAAAGCCATAAAAAATGCCAAATGGCTACTGGTTTTGCTCTTGCTTCTCACTGGTAACGGCTGCACCCGGGAAGGGCTGGCAGCAGAGGGATGGAGTGAAGTAAATCGGCAAAGCGATGTCACCGCGTGTCGTCCTCGCTGTCTACTGAAAATCCGTGGTGGAACTTGATAACAATGATCTGCAATCCGCTCTCAGTTCCCTTTTTCCCTACGGCTAAAGAAAAGAAAAAGAACAAACGACATCGGCATCGTACTGATTATGGTCAACCATCTCAGAGTCAGTAAAATTGGTGGTCATCATGACGAAATCAGCACAGCGTATGCTCAGTTGGTAGAGCGGATGGGGCAGTTCAGCAAAAATTATGAGGCCTGATGATTTTTTTATAGTTCCATTTCATCTAGCTTGTCCTTGTTTTTTTGCCAAAAAAGCATCATCGACGGCAACAAAAATACTAAACAATACGGATGGATACAAAATGCTTCTGTTGCGGTTTAAACTTTGCATCGTCGTCGGCGGGCAATTTTTATTATCACTATTTTTGGTTTCGACTACACCCTTTTGTTGTGGGATACGTAGCGTTTCCGAAATAAGACATTGGCAATGTTTACTCTCATAAACGGGAAGTTATCGTCGGGTGAAGAATTGTGCTTCTTATTGGCTTTGAGACAGAACCACTGATTTTATATAGTTTTATAATGTTTTGAAAAATTCTTAAATCGCGGAACACATTGTATATTGCGCACTGAGCAACCGGTCTAATAAGTACGTCCATGAGCATCACCGAGTTTGTCATATGATAAAGAATGCATTTAAGAAGAGCTAAAGGTTTTTATAATGGCCTATATGGTAATAGCTAAGTGAAATGTTTCTTTGGGATTACGGCATTAATAAAAATAGTGGATGAAAACCAGATAAAATATGTTATTCACGTACGAAAGTCTCACGTAAGAGAAAAGTCGAGTTTCCCACAAGAGGCCTACTGGTCAAACAGGCCATGCGACCGTTTTCAGGAAAGGAAGCCGTGAAACAATATTGGTTTATTTAAATTTAATGCTTACCGATGTTCTGATTATGGACAAACCTTTTGGCGTATTCTAATAATAAGACAGTATAATTGAAGCACTAAAGAGATGCTACATACATAAAACGTTCTTAAAAGTACTAACATCGACTAAGGTTACATGTTTATCATCGTTGATGGCTTCGTTCTTCTAGCCCTTTTTTTACAGAAACATTAATTAAAATTCGATGGATTAACCAGCGTGTTTTTCGGTTTCCAAATAAACAAAACTCGAACCAGATGTCTATGACGCCTGTGGGTCTCGCGGTATTAGATGCAGCAGAACGTTATTCTTTTTGCATTTGTGCGATCGACCCCCCTACGCGCAGATCTGTCCTGAAAATCCTGACTTGCTTTAACCGAAGTGAATGCTTCTTATCGAATTGGTAATAGAAAAACTGTTCCTGTTATTTAAGCCCTGTTGGTCAGATCGTGCTTGTTATTATTTTCACGATAACTGATTTTAATTGAACAGCATTCTATTGTGTCTCCTTATAATGATCACCATGAAGAACTAACAAAAGGCCTCAAAAAGGTATGAAAAGGTGCTAACCTTGTGTAGCTTAAACTAATGCGCGATCCAAACTCTTGGCGACTAGGCATATTTTTAGAGTTACGTTTTTGTAAAGAAATATTAACAAATAATGCCACTTGATTTTTTTGATCACTTGATGATGAGGGAGATTTTGACTTTGCATTTACACGGTCCGTGCGCGGAAACTGAAGTGAGGCTTATTGCCGTTGATCTCTTGTACGTCTCTTGTACACGTTTACCAACACTTTTTTCAATTCAGTGTCTATCCACTGATTGTCGACATTGGGAATTTATCTGCTTATGCTCATAAATGGTCCATATTATACCAGTCTATGCTTAAGCAGTGACTTTTTTACTAACGCTGAACCATGTCTCTATTTATGGACTACATCTATTTGAAGTAGATCTGCTCAAATCTATCCCCTTTCAAATGAAGCGCATCAGCTTAATTATATCACTTCGATCATCAAGTATGATGATCGGAACCCATTTTGTCTTAGTGTACATATCATTACATAATATTATAAAACTACACTTCCCAAAGCCCCCTGCAGCTTAACATTATGCCACGTCGTTTCGACCTCAAGTATTATCTAATACATATATATATAGTCAGGTAAAGTCCAAACTCTATGTACAAGGATCGGCCATAGTGGAACTGTATTTCCGCCATAGAAGTACCGGAAATCTATGAACGTCTAGCCCAGTAACATTTTGTGAATAAGGAATTTGTGCTAAATTGAAGCATTTACTTGTATTGATGTAAATAAATCCTTACATTTGCAGATATAACCATTAATCTATTTAAGTATTTGTAGGATACAAGCATTTTCTTGTATTTCAAGTGTTGCTGTTGTTGTTTACAAGACGCCGTCTGTAAATGGCTGCTGCTATCAGCATATCGATAGGTTCTACACTCTTGTAGCGTCAAGTGATATTTTGGTAATTTTACTGGTGATCAGAGAAGCATCCGCTGAATTTTGTTCGTCTTTTCGTGCAAAAATCCCGCCGAAAAGCTCGAAAAATGTTCGACGAATCTCTGAAGAGCACAAGCAATAGACGTAGAAGTTCGAGGCAAAATTTAGCATTTCCATATTGTTGGCGATAGCTCGAAAAATCTGTAAGACACAGGATATGACACAGGACAAATAGCAAACAATAAGTTATCAATGTTTAGGTTCTAGCCCACGCTTGCCAGTCGTCTACAGGTACATTTCTTCTATGTACAATATCCCATTTAACTTTACTGCAGTTGCCGTAATTTACTTAAGTAATCACTTTATCTTTGAGGTTGGGGTTAGCTTCCAGAAAGTTGGTAAAAAAATTCGCGCCGAACCGCTATCAATCGATATTTTTCTAGCTATCTGAAACACGTTTTTTCTTGTTTTTTTTTTTAAGAAAGGTATACTTTTCTAATGGGAAGGCCTCTGGCCTGAAGCGATTAAATGAACGGCAACATATTGTTGCTTAAAATTTTTTCAAGTACCCATTGTCGCTACGTCCGCTTGTTTATTTCCAGTTTTATTTCTATGCATTCTCTCTTTTAATCCGCTCCAGTCTATGAGTTCTTTTGAAGTGCGCGACTGCATATGTCATCAGACCACCCACTAACTTTTTATGGGAAGGAGCGTCGCATGTAGCGGCAATAAAGAACGCCACCTTGAGGCGTATATCGTTTATCGTTAAGTCGTTCTGTATTGGCCGTGTCTATTTTTTTAAATCTATGCGATCATTTTTGTTATCTGGTATGGTATTGTTGCACGGTACGGTACGCAGCCATATTCGCGTTAAGTAACGTTATCAACATGTAAATAGCGAGACCTCTAAATGAGAGTGACGAAATCATAGAAGAGATGAACGCTAGAAAATGGAACGACTTCAATATTGAAAATAGAAGAAGACCTTGATGATAAACCGGAAACTTAGCCTTTATTTCTCACACGAATAGGGTCACGGATACTACGGTATGAAATACCTAAAAGTTATCTAAAGTCGCTTACTATTTTTATCCAGTTTCATCCTGTTATAATATGTTTCGTGCTTTTACTATGCCCTTTTTATCCTTGTTTTTTTCTCTAGTAACGGAGGCAAAGACTACTATATGTATAAATTTAATTATAAATATCGACGTCTGCCTTTTCTATATAAGCGTAATGTTTTTCTCGTGTGTTAGCAAAACAAATGTAATTAAAAAAATTTTTTACGTGACCTTAAGGACTTGTCGGTGCGAGGTCCGATAACTGAAACGGCGATTGCTCTCTATTAGAAAAGTTCAACGATACTTGATTGCCCGCCGATGAAGGGCGTTAAAATTGATATAATCGTACGCGCTATGCGCGGCGCAGTTTTTCAACTTAGCCAGCTTTGTTACCGAAGACAATGCTGTATTTTTTGTACGCCGTCCAAACAAAGGAAGGATGTCTTTTAAATTTATTAATATTACTTAAGAAGACTTATTTGAGCTGTCGCCAAATAAATCCTATATCGGTAGGAGAAAACTCCGAAATTAGGTGTTATTTCTCGTAGAAAAAATGAGCGGCTACTTACAAAAGATAAGACGTTTGTTGCTAAGGGTACCACCATAAAACAGTATGGGAAAACCTTCGCACTAAGAACAAAGATAGAGTTATGTGAACGTCCGCGTTATGTATGTTGTGTACGGGACTATCTGAACACAGGAAGGTAGTTGTGCCACCAAAGCTTCAATCATATGTGAGTCGGATTCGTTATCTACGATCGTATGGGAATGTTGCTTGGATTAGCAGAACAGTCTTTTTTTTTTTTATAGATAAACAAATCACCAGCCGAACCCGGATTGAACACATCCTTTCGCTGTCTCAAGTAGAAAAATCACAGTGTAGCCTAAAACTAATTGTTTGAATGACACTTGCCTGGAATGGTAAATGATTTTCGTAGTGGTCCGAAATGATGACGGTGAGAATTGCTGCAGGCGTCATACAGATTAGAAACATAATGACGATGGCCACAAGCAAGATTACAAGTCTTTGTTCCTCTGCCAGTCTCTTGCCTTCTGCAGAGCTGCCGAGAAGCGATGCACGCTTCTTTTGCAATCGTCGAAACGTAATTATAATGCACGTGTTCAGAATGACAACGACAATAGCGGGACCTACACGTACAGCCACCTCTTTAACAAAGAGGTAGACTTTGAATGCCGGATGGGTTGACACTTCGCTCCATTCGCACGCGTAAAACTCAATTGGATTTATGGTGCGGTTTATCGTAGCGTTTGTCGTCATCTTCACGAACGGAACGGGGTATTTTTGGAACGCTACTGGTATGTAAAGCAGGAAAGCAAACACAAACGACATTGTGATAGCCACACGTGCCTGACGGTCATTGTGAATATCAGCATATCGGGTGGGTAAGCACACGGACCAATAGCGGTCAATGGTAACCGCCACAACGAGAAACACGCTGGACGCCATGAAAGCGTTGACCAGAGGCATCTCCAGATGGGCGAAAAAAAACGCCGTCGAATAGTCCTTCGCGTGTATGCCGGCTAAACGCAGCATGGATACGGAACCCATCAGTAGCACGGCTAAATCCGAGATCGCTAGCCAGGAGAGGTAAACAAACGTCACCCCCTTCAGGCTCGGTCGTGTCAATACAATGAGATTGATCACATTGCCAATAACACCCAGTACAATTATCACGGGAAACACCACACTGTACGCGACGAATTTCACCATTTTCACTTCCTGGAACTCGCTATCCACAGGGTCCATTGTTAAGCCACCGTCGAGATCATCTAAGCGCAGCGACGTCCTGTTGACATTCATCCAGTCGCTGGCGTTGCCAGAAATCCCGGCTATCTCAAGCGATGTGCAATGCATTTTGAGGCTGCTTGGAGAAGATGTTCCGGCTGGCCAGCGCTGATTTAAAGAGAGTTTTGTACTTTGCTAATATTTTTCATCTGTGTCCTGGATGGGCCTCCTGCAAATACGAATCCAGCGAAGCAACGTACGTTAGTTATTCGATACATGCTTTATTAGCGTTATTTGTCGTTGAACATGTAAGCTTTCGAATTCTAACAATTCGCAGAGCCGAAACCTCTCTTTACCTCTAACCATCATCGACAGGATAAATAGAACAAACAGTACAAATATCCTTGTCGGATTTTATGAAGCATTTTTATTTTTGAAAACCAAGCGCTTATGTTTACTATAACTTGCTCTTTGAAGAGTAGCCCATCACCCAACGATTTGTATAAAGAGTACTGCGATTAAGTTTTGCAACCTTAGATGGCAATAGTTGAAGAAAAGAAATGTCGGAAACAGCATTTGGCCAGCTCACATTTTAGAATGCGATAACATCAAAATAATTGGATGTTCTTCAAGTCCAATGCTATCGTGTGCATACGTTATCATCTATACTCTAAAAGCAACGAGCGAAACTCAATTTACGTCTATTAACGAGCTAAGCAAGTAAGTCTTAGATACTTATTAAATATTCATTTTTCAGCATTTAACAAACAGGACCAGGATAGTTAAGTCCAAGGAGGACAATGTTATTTAATGTTTCCGTTGCAAAAACAGGACTGACGAAGTAACTTGATTTGTCTAGAAATGCATACAAAAGCACCTGCCACGAACTTCAATTAGTTCAGCGAGTACTTATCGACACGCTATCGACAAGGCTGAGCTTTTCTGCCACTTCCTCTCATCGCACCCACTATGCGAAAGCCCGTGTCTTGCAGCCGGCAAGATTATGTCGGTAAACTGAGACAGAGAGACCCATACTGACCACCAACTTTGCTGCGACGCTTGTGAAACGAACAGAAATCCGTGCTTAATTAATCGATGCGGAAAAGAGTCCATCCAATGAAAATTTCCCTTACCCTAAGCCTGCGACAAGGACCGCAAAAATCGTGTTCGATCTCTGATCGAACAAACGAGCAATATGTAACTTCGCAATGATCGCATTATTTCCAGTAGGCTGTGTCTACGTTAGACGCGAAGCATTAGTTGGAACAAACAGCGCTACTTTTAGACCAATCGTGCGCATATAGACAACGATTGCAAGTAAACTTCCGCGTGATATTATTTTTCTCCCCATGAAGCAGTTGGTAGTGGCCATACTAAACTTCAAGCGAGAATCCCCCTGATCCAGTCATTCCTCAATATATATCTATATAGCAATACAATGCCCATGTGTAACTCTAAGTAACAAATGCCCTAGCAGGTATACAGGGTAGAGTCAAAAAGCTGCAGATAATGACAGTAGTAACCTCCTATTGCATGAAAAATCATTTTTCGAGTAATTAGTTTGATAAATAAGCTCTCCTAAGGCCACGGCGAGATATCTAAGAGGTAGAAAATAGAAGACCAGGTTCTGTTTCCGACTTCGAACCCACCGTTCCCTTATAGTTGGCTAGCAGATGCAATTACCCGTTACATCCGTCCTCCTCTCATCTAGCAGAAAAACGATACTGATCGACATCGATCCATGCTTCGCCACCATTCGTCAGTTACCTACTTTTCTTTGGATGGACGCAGCCGTAGCTGAACAGCTACTGCCGTTGTCTCCGATACAACAGCATCTATTCCGATGTAGTATCTGTGGCCCCTCGTAAGACCTTTACGACGACTTTCGACCCGTGAGAATTCCTGCGATCAGCTTGCTTCTGTTGGTTATCGTGCTTTGTCTGTTCAGCACAATTATTTCATCTTTCTCCCCTAGAAATAGTTGACCGTTACTATGTTGTATATCGGTCGACCGTACATCTACTGATCGTCCAGAAGTCTTCTTAACCACGGAGTCTTGACACTAGCGCCGTCTAGGACAGTGCGTAACTACATGGCGCCACCATAGCAAGTCGTTTTATAGCTAGTGGAAATCTAGTTTGTTACGGATAGCCATTGGGTAAGGCAGGACCGAGGGACATGCTAGGAGAATCTAAATGATGTATAATAAAATATGAAATGTTTGTTATAACCCGAAAGCAGTACAACGACTCCAATGTGATAAAGAATGAATACGGGGAGATACGTTCTGGGGGAGCGAATGGTGGTAAACATAGGTTATGTTAGATAAATTTATGAAATAGATAGATTTTTCAGCTGGGCAAGCATTTGTCATGTACTTGGCTTTTGCTGGCGAAGCCGGAAGGCACCATAAAAGGCTAATATATTTGCGTAGATGTAAGTAGCTTAAAACTATATATCTATGTAAAAGAAGCAAGCTTTCAAGCGATATTCGCATAAGTTAATTTTATTGTAGCCCTCTGCTAAATGTCGCCGTCCAAGTGACAGCCTATCCGATGTCGCCAACCAAAAAAAAAAAAACAAATCAATCGCCTAGTTTGTAATATTGCTTTGGTAATTCTGTGTAGCTCAAGCGCCATGCTACCGCCGCTCCTACTTAAACAATTAGGAATGGTTTGGCTGATTTCGTCATCTTATTTAAAAGCCATAAACGTCCGTCTTTTGTTCAATGCAATTGTTAGGATAATCTTCTAGATGGAACAGCACTGAAAAAAACCTGCATATAGGATTTAAGTGCAAGTTCTCGTTTAACACAACTACGTATTCTTGAGAGAATGGATATTTCGTCAACAGTTATCGCTACTTTCAAATCTCGACGCTACTTATAATTAAGCTAGCGTCCACTCTTTTACAGGTCGTCGTGTCGCACGTATTTTTCAATTTTTTGTAAAATGAAACGCCATGTTGAGAGCATAAAACTAATAAAAACCAAATCCTTCTAATTTTTAAATCAGTATCATTACGGCATAGCTATAGAATACGTGCATTATCATTCCTTCAAAGCTAGGCCCTTAGAGACACTCTGGTGCTATTGAGTTCTCGCCTCAGTTGTTACTCTTTTGTAATTTCTATGGCTTGCATATATGTGTATATATGCAGCTTACTGGTCCGCTTCCTTCTCCCTAGGGGTTCTTTTGTGTCTGGCGTAAAAAGCTTTCCGCATTTTTCTGCCCCTGAAGGGGAACACCTATGGCTCAGCATGGAGGCTCGCCATTCGAGCTCGTTGTTCTTCTATCCTTCTGTATGAATATTCAATGGAAAGCCACAGAAAGACAAAGCGCGCAGGTCTTTTTCAGCATGTCATGACGATGCGTTACACAGATTTTGCCTGTAGCAGATATTCTTTATGATAGACAACATAGTACTCCTGCAGGTGGACAATATATGTACTTCTTTAGCTTACCCAGCTCCGACGCTCAAAAAATGTTGATTAACAAGAAGTCATCTGTCATTGAAATAGGAAATATCCAAGTGAAATATTATAAATTGGCGGTAAGTTTCCTCAGGTATAGCGAAACAGTTGACAGCGGACGAACACTCAGCAAGTCGTAAACGTGCTTCACGGAACCTTTCAAAGCTACAATGTTCTTTTTGTGGAGACGCTTTACAAAACTTTTTTTGTAGACAAATATTTACGGAAAATTAAAAAACTTTACTTCTTGGCGATCATGAGAGATGATGAGATTTGAGTCGCTGTGGAAACATTTGTTCAATATCTGAGAGCTGTTTTGGGTAGAGCCGGAGATGGATCATTTCAAGTTCTGCTAATACGACTTTTAGAAAAATCCCGGCAGACGTTGCAGAACGTTGATATAATTTTGCATAATCACCAATGTGTCGAGAAAAGAAGCTATCTTGGGTTTAAGTGACCTTATCCGAACATATTCAACCTTTTCAAAGATAAACTTTGCATTAAGCTACACCTACGGTACACCTCGATTTCGATGCATTTCTACAAACCTGCAAGAAAAAATAGTCTACTGTTAATGTTTGTTCATGTGTTACTACTGAAGACGGCCCTTCCTTTTACGGTTTTTACTCGTATGATACACCATATCATCCATAGAGTGACTGTTGAATTCAGATTTATGAAGTATTCCGTAGATGTCAATGATATGTCTTCGAACTAGATTTTCTAAATGTGATCATGAATTCATTTGTTTGTTGAAAGGTTTAGCTACGATGTATAAACGTTAAGTATTTAGTTGTGATTGAGCGGCAGCTGTTTCTTCAATGCAAATATATAGCCCTCGGTGTCTTGACAAGCGTTAAAGATGATTTTTGCCTTCCCCTACTTCGTGCCTTTACATGCTTTGCATGTTGTTGCATATCATACAGGCATAGGGATATATTGGTGCAAGATAATTAGACTGTTAGTAGAGGCACACCTATACCACGTAAAAACAAACGTCCGCAGGAATTTTTCATAATCTGAACTAGTACTTGCGCCACCAAAAATGATTACCACTTCACTGACGTGCGATACATTTTTCCTGGTTTTATGCCCGGATTTATATGTCCGGAAGGTTTAATTATGAGCTTATTCACACGATTATTTCGCATCTGCAAGTTGTAACGTACTACCGCTACCGCCTAATAATGAGCTAACATAAAAATATAGGTCAACATAATAATGGTATTTTTCTATCCACTAATCAGTCGCAAACATTTATAACGGCTTATACTTTTCGCGCCTCTAGTGGGCGTAGAAAAAATAGAAGTGCTCGGACAAAGTGCGTTATAAAATTTCTAATCTTCTCCTTAATTGAGCAAATGCTACTACAGCCAGCTATAAAGCAGATTCTACCACATTTTATTGAATATATGAAGTAGTGCGCTTTCAGGACTTCCGCAGTGGAGACAGGGCGCTCGAACCTTTCTGTCAACACCTTCCAAACCTATCCGAGCCCGTCCCGAGTCTCGCTTCGTAGTCGTCCTAGATTTACTGTTAAGCCATGATAATCTGTGACTGAACTCTATACTGGCCTTTTTTCACGTTGATGCAACTGTGCAGGGTCCTTTTTTTCAGCTTTTCATCACGGAATTCGTACCTTGTTGCAAATGAAGAATGTCACAAGGCCAAAATACTACGACAGAAGCCCGCGAACAGTAGCTGCCGGAAAGCGAAGTAGGTTCCGGTGGGTCAGCTTGCTATTTCGCTACAATCTGGAACGGAGATTTTGTGTGCTGGATCGAAAGAACCCTTTGACGATCACCTGATTGCTGTGTCATCATAATAAAAACGTAATCAGTATTAGAGCCTACCTGCAGGGCTTAAACTATGTATCCTACCTAGTGTTCGTTGACTTCGGTAAAAGTTGGCTACAGGTTTAAGTGTAAACCTCATCTCAAGAAGAGTCAATGATAAAAGCCAACAAGACTCACTCGCGAAGAGACCGTAGTGGAGATGCCACTTGACTGCATTATACGGGGTTAATCACTGTATGTAGGCCTAGTTACGAAATGGCCTTCGATTCCACTGGACTTCAGCTCAGCCAAATGTTAGCGAGAGCTACATTTCTACAAACGTTTCAAGTAGGGACTGTTTCTCACCGTAAGTTTCGAAACAGCTGGAATGAGCCGGCCGCGCTAACACTGCGGCATAATATGGATAGATTTTTTTTTAGTAACATTCCCCATAAACTTACCGCTGCTTGTCAATGACATTAACGACAAAATTATGCACCGCCTCTATGTTAAACAGGTACATATGATGAGTGCGATAGATTACTCGCTAAGATGCAATTAAATACTTTGTATGGGTTCTACTTGTATCTTCATATGCAATGTGCTTGTGGTCACCCTTCTCAAAAAGTAATTGAGTGCAAATTCCCAGAAACAGGTTTTTTTTTGGCCTAGCTGAAGTCCAGCTGATTAGGATTGTTTGGCCGAAAACAGTGTGGCTAGTAAAGATGTCTTCTTACAGGTATTACTATTAACCTAACGTTTACGTACTTTTCTTTACTTTGACGTATGCTTTTTGTAGATAACATTGAAACGGATGTTAAGCGAAATGTCGATGTCATTAAGGTTACTGCTATAATCGTATGACATTCCTCGCAAGCAGAATGTATTGGAGCACCGCGGAACGCCGACGCTTGCTTGTTTGCTTTCCGTTATATTCTAGAATTAAACTTAATGATGGTCCTTACCCTAGGAAGTACCGCAGTGTGTTTTATCATTGAACCTTGCCTAAAAGGCTCTAGATTGCTAAAAACCGATATACTTTTAAAAATAGGATTTGTGTATACGTTTCTTTCGACCTTGTAGAAACGGTGGCATATTTTGCCCATAAAGCCAACGATTGGGCAAAAATAACACACTTATACTTTTTGTCAATTTTTTGAGATACTCTTTTTTTTCTCTCTCCGTCGGAGCTATGCAAGGCTGTATGGGCGGCGGCGGCGGCGGCGGCTTTAGATCGCCATAGTATGCTTTTATCGTTTGTGTCCTTACCAATGCAACTATAAATAACATATAAGAAAAGACCAAGGCTCTTCTACTTTGTTTTGCGCAATATTTTATTTAGGATATCAGACACTCTAGACATATTTATTCAATTACGTGCTAAGTTTTCTATCAACGCCATATTAGCCACGTTTCTACGCACAAATTTGAATGCCTATGCGATGGTCAAAGGCTTTTTCTATATACTCATATACATATATATAAGCCATGTGTTGAATGGTACCAGACTTGAGGCAATTTCGAAGATAGAGCGGAAACGACTAGTCGCATGGTGATAAAATTGTGGAAGTGGTCGGTCTTCGTTTTTCGTAGCTTCTTAGTTACCGTCGACATCATTTCCATAATCCTGTAATTCTCCGAGATAGAGCAGTGCTTCTCGTTGAGAGAAAGGATGGTCTTCATGAGAACTAAGAATAATCATTTTTTATGTAATATGGCAATTCTGCAATGTTGAAGTAGATATTTGCGATTGAACATCTATGTTAATGCTGATTTAATGAAGTATTTACGTTATGTGTAAGTATTTTGCGTTTATTTTTAGATCTATTTGCAATTTTATTTGGTACAACAAAACTTCCCTCAGGTGTCGTTTCCGCCGTGCGGCCCTCAGGGAAAGGCGTTCGAAATTCCAAATTTCCATTGTTAATGCGTAAATTAGTCCTTTTAGCCTGGCGTAAGGGCAAAATGTATATTTCACACAAGCCAGTTAAGAGTTCGATGTAGTTGCCATCTGCGTGTGTAGGTCTGTTGACATCTGTATACGCGTAGTGTCGACAAGAATCACAAAATGATTAATGGGACAGATTAAGGGACAAATATGAGAACTTACTACTAAATAGGCGAATTATTGAGGGATTTATACGATCCGGCAAAAGTAAAATCTGAGACTGATCAAGTCGGCTTGTTCCGATCGTCTACACACCTACCGTTTGATATTCTCCAAGTTATTATATAGCAGTAATTTTTATAGCTATTCGTTATGTTGACGAACCTGAAAGAGTATGTTCATGAAAACAGAAGATTAAAAAAATAAGTAAGATTTGCATAATGAACCCGCAAATGCTGGGATTGTCATTCAACAGTAAAAACTTTTAAACAACGATATTTGAAGATTTGTAACAACCAAGGCAGTCCGCGTGTACCTCACAATATTCGCTATTCAATATAAGAGCATACGACATGTCTGAAAAACAACAAAATTAAGATTAAAAGATGTACATATTAGAATATACAGGCAATCACATTCGGAAGTTGTCTTTTATAAGATTTTAGGAAAATAGCTTGCCGTCCCTTTTTTACGTAATGATGCTTTTTCGTGATGGGTCACAAAAATAACTTTATATAATATTCTCCTTAATCCGATTTCTTATGGCACTCTGCTGTCGGCCCCTGAGCCTAAGGGAAGCAAGGAGGCAAAGGGGGGGAGGGACCTTGGGCCTCGTTTCTTACTCGTACGGCCTAAAGTGTACGAGCGGGAATTACGGCGATGGTGGTATGCAAACTGCCGGTCTTCAAGGTTAAACGATATTTGCAAAGGCCACCCTGTAGTCCCTTGATGTACTGCTACGACAGAAAGCGCCGCCATCAATGTTACGGTCCACTGGCATTAGGGACGATGCGCGTTTACTATGAAGGATATCCTATTGCGACGACGATTATGGTGGGCGGTGAGCGTATCGGCGAAAAAGTGCACTTAATACAAAAGTAAACAGACAGAAGAAAGGCTAGAAAAACAGTGACTACAACACGATTCGTTTGTACGGCGCCTAACAGGAACAGTTTTAGTAGTAGCGACTACGATAAAGAAAACAGTATTGAATCAAACGGGCATAAGCGACAGCGTCAGTGCGGTGATTGACATGGCAAGTCACGATAAAAGAAATGCTACCGTTTATGTGGAGGCTGGAATTGAGGCGTGCTTTATCATGCCCGAGATAAGTCCGAAGGACACATTTTGGAGAATTGTCATAACGAGAATGCATTCATCCGCTAGGTTGGCTTCTTTGCATAGGGAAGGTTAGTTCCTCATGTAATCAAAGACTTGTTACAAAACAGGCGAAAGAGTCGGGTTGGAAATATGAGCGAAAATCAACTTACGGTGTTTCTAGCCTCCGCACAGCTGCTGACAAATGTTAACGCACAATAGGAAGTAAATTGGCCCAAAAGCCATTCGTGCATCCTAAAATCTTGGTGTGGAAATTAGCTGGTGTTTTCAAGGGAAAAACGCCTTTCATTGCTTCGTGCAGTAAACATACCTGTCTGTCTCTTTGAAGTGTTTAGAGTAGCACGGCCCTGCGTTGCTGTAACATGTGGTTAAACACCAGAAAACTAAATCTTCCTGATAAAAGCTTTCCGTCGTGTCTCAGGGTCAACAAGGCGAGATTTAGAGCCCACGAAGACAACCTTCTACTGCTACACCGTTATTCATAGCTGATATTGAATAGATATAGCAAAAAAAAAAAAGTAGTAAAAAGTCACTAACCTAAATGAAGAACATTTTGGCTTAATTTTTTTTTAATATATATATATATATATATATAATTAATGACAATAATTCGACGATTTTGGTTTTCTCTCTAACCTAGAGATGCTATCAGTTGTCTTCATATTGCCTTAATAGTTACAAGAAACTGCTATTGGTAAAGGCTTTCATTATTATCCAGCTCAATGCGGAGATATCATTAAGTCACCGAAACGATAGACTTTTTTTTATTATGTGTAAGTCAAATCGTATCGAGATAACCGAACACGCCTGTTTTATTCGTGCTTAACTCAGACTCCAAAACGCTGATGTTCATCAAAGGTATCTTATGAGGGGAATACATTGAACACGAGGACATATCGTAATATGGGTTTAGGGTTATCAACTTAGCGTATACGCGTAGAGTTCCACATGAATGAAATGGTTTGAATTAAAAGAAAGTTGTAAGTTACATATTTTCTAATATTAATTGCTTTCCTATTTTTTCCAAGTTTACTAATCTCTGAATGCGATATTTTGCTGGAATAACATAGAATAAGTATGGTCCCTGCGTAAAGATCAGAAAAATATGTGTATATATAAAATCGTGTAGGTCTAATTTTGATCAGCCTTTCCTTTAGAAATTTTTTGAATTTTACGTCTTTCCGACGCGTGGCAATGTCACAACAAAACAAAATTGAACTAATTCTCAGCAGTCAACTTCTAGTTTATTATCTTCTCGCTATAAGTCTGGAATAGGTTATCCAAGTTGCTTTAATATTCTACTAGAAGTTAGTGTTCAGGAATAGCTGCTGCAAGGCTTCTCAGCATTTTTCTCGTCATTGATGCATAGCACACGAGACTGCCGGAGAAGAGCAGGGAAATAGGAAATGCAGCCACATCAAACTATTAGCCGATATCGAAGCGTGTCGAGGTTTCGCTCGTGATGAGTCACGTTCAAAAACCTTCAGCTTCAGTAACCACAGTCGTCGACAATCTTCGAGTGACTCGTCACCAATTGGCTAATTCAGCAATTGGCATGCTCTTGTTCTCAAGGATGTTATATAACAGCTTCAGCTGCATCGCGAAGCCTATCTATACTTCCCCTCCAAGTCGAAGGGAATAACTTTGAAATTTTGGAGTAGTTAATTAGATAAGAAAGGCTTTATACAAATTGCAAGAAAAATACAAAAAACTATTATGGATATTTATTTTGTGTATTTCATATATGCAGTTTAATGCAAACGATGTAGAAAACGAAGGTATATTCAGGTTTTAGTATGGCCAACAAATGCGACCTAAGTTTAATGCCACCTTTCAGAAACATTACTCTTTTGCGGCTGATATTTACGTTTGCACTTTCCTCTAAGTTCACGTTTGCAATTTAAATAATAGAAGAGCATAACATGATTTTTCAACGTTTTTTTTTCTATGACACATCACTCAATTACAACAAGAGTAAATTAAAAAAAACACCAAATTTCGAACGGCTAGAACTTTTATTATTAACATTGCCTGTACGCCCTCTATCAAAAGAAGACTCCAAAGTGCTTCAGAATATATTTGGGGGCGGTTTTAAATAGATAGATAAAATACACATAAACACAATTACGATCATTGCACAGATACTGAGTTCCCTAAATTGGCAAATACGTTCTATTCCGTACTACGTAATTAATTCCTGTGCCTTTCGGTCATGCAATTATATATGTGGTATGTGTTATGGATCTTTAGGTACTAGTTCCTTACTTCTTCATTACAAACAGGACCTTTTAATTGGCCTAACTACTTTCCAGTGTTCTGGCCGATTACTACTTAACAGTTTTTACTAATAGTCATTTGTCCCACCCGCATTTATAAGAGTTCGAGGTCAGAGCGGTATAATACAGGCTCGAAAATTCAAATGTGGTAATCTGTTGCGCTAGGAACGTCAAGCGTAATCCCAGTATCTTACTACACGTACGGTTCTGCATGCCTCCGGCGTAAACAAATTCCATGGAGTTAAATATGTAATTTGTATGCTATAGATTATACACTTCTTTTAGTTCGATCTGTATAAGCAATTCTCTCTCTCTTTCTTTCTCTCTCTCTCTCTCTCTCTCTCTCTCTATATATATATATATATATATATATATGTATATATACATATATAGAGTATATATATAAATTAAATATAATTTCTCATGTCGGCCTCGTAAAATTGGGCGATTAATTACATGAGCTTCTGAAGTAGTGCTTAATTACAGTAACAGACGTTGAATTTTCTTACACCAAATTATCAAATAAGTATTAATATGCTCGATAAACGTCGGTCGATGGCCTTATGATTTTAATAGTCAATTTCTGAGAATGTAATCCTAATCATTTTTATTAGGCCTAGCTGAATTGTGGAAGACAAGTTTATTTATTTATGATATTACTTACGTGTCGACGTAAAACAAACGAACTTCATCATACTCATTTCACGTAAATAGCTCATATAGACGATATTTTAAAAGACGTCTATGGAGGTGCTTGATTTATGTCAGTCTGTTGTTGGAGCAGCACATTATCAGCAAGCCAAGCACGAGCCCCTTCAGCCTCGTATTTTTCAGTGACAGCTATGCTCAATGCCTGTTTCTTCTGTGCGTCTGTCCAGACAGAGGACACCCTGTCATACCATTTGTATTATTACAATAGGCCATATCCGTAGTAATACATTGTTATGGCGGCAGACGTAGGAGTCAACTAGCATATGACTATATATCGTCTGTACTTTAAACGTCACTCGGACGACTACTATTAGAGATAGAATAGATCGACGTCCTGCTGCAAGATCTTGCTTTTATGCGTTTCAATTTTCAAATAACGAAAAATCACCCTGCTTAGGACAGCATTGAAGAGTTTCTTTATATGTAGAAAATGTTATTTATGTAAAAATTACTACGACAGAACGTGGTTGCAGTTAGCTAGCAAACTGAAAAGAACGCCGGAGTTGAGGACAAAACTGACGAAAGGAATAGCACAGCAAATGCGAATCTTCCCTTTTTTTTTTTTTGCCTGTTATGGCAATTTCCTGAGTGAAGGAACGGCGTCGTATCTGGCCCATGGACTTTCTGCTGTCCATGTCACTGAATTTTTGCTTGGACAAACCCCGATGGAGCCCACCGCTCTCCCCCACGTGTTAAATGTAATTTCGTTTGGCCCAAGCCGGCTGTCTATGTGGAGCGTTTTCTGTCAAAACGTACATCTTTGAAGCTGTGTGTCTGCTTGTCAATATAATCAGTTGACTGGATTTTTGCTACTTCACGACGATAAGGTGTAATATCAATCATCTAAACTGGCCTATTATTATTTTAATGACAGAAGCCATTGCTGCCTCGACTGCCGTATTACGATTTCACTGAGTCTGGCGGCTAAAACTAAAGGTTCTCTACGCAGATAGTGACCATACATGGCAAGATATCGAAGCCGACTAATGTTTGTCTGTACGTGGGCATACCGAACTGTTTCGTATAACATGTTCATGTCAGGACTTGGTTGTCGATAAGCTCTATGAAATAATCTACGTTTCCCTAACAAAATCTTGTGCATGTTTTCCCCTTAAGAATGGCTTAAATTCACGTCGTGTTCGAATGTCCTTCGAGAGAGCGTTTCAAACCCGGGTGTTTTTAGTATTGAATGCACCCTAAAAAAATGATTTGGCTTCCTGACAGTTGCGGCCCACGCAGTTTTTAAGCAGCGTCTTTGTGTCATTCCTGTATCGCTCCTGCACACCACTTTGATGCGGGGTCTCTTCGGAGCACTTGTCTAATCCATAGCGCCTTGATACGCCAAATGTATGCAATCGTTAAGTCGCGATTTGCTAGCTTAGAACAATGTCGTTTTCATTGTTACCATATGGTCCTACCTACTTCCGTGTATAATAATATGTGCAGTAAAAATCAGTAGATGTAATAGAAATAAACAACTAAACTTAAGGACGCGCGGTGATCCAGATCCGGACGGAGCTAGACGTCGACAACGTTCGTTTCATCGTGGGAGCCAACTGTTCCAAACAGTTGCTAACGGCAACACCGAACGTGCGGTCGGAAACATTTTCACTACTAGCAGTAGCAATTACAGTAATAGGTATGTAAACACCGCACAAATTGTCCTTTATCAGTAATTACTTTCTATGTAAATACCTAAATCCTGAAAGAACCTATCTGAGTGCAAACATAAAAACGATGGTTTTCAGGCGTTCATTAAAATGTGCATAATTCGTCATCCGGACGATTCCTCACAATTTTTTATGCTACATATTATGGGTACATGTCACGCCGATCAGTAAGCGTGTATGCAATTATGCCTATCTCCTAAAAGTGGCCAACATTTCTTGATAGGCCACAGATTTTATTTGTTAGATAGTCTGCTATACGTATTAAACTGCAAGAAAAATATAAGGCATAAACCACTTCGATATCGGAAAATAACCTGCCATGTTCATTCATGCTCTCATGAAACTCCCGAAAAAAGCGAGCCTTTCCAAGTTGAAATTGGCCAAAAAGGTTTGTCCGTTTTCGCCCCTGGTCCGTACAGCTAGAAAACTATTTTCAACGACAAGCTCTTATCTGTTCGTTGCTGGCGTCAAGAAAACGCAACAAAACCAAAGAGAATACCGAAGGCTGTTTGGGCAGCTTATTCGTGGAGATATTTTCGATTGTATTGACGTGTTGCTATGTGTTTGATAAGTTATTACTTATTAAAGAAAATAGTGCTATCGCTGTTAGTGTTTTTTGCTTGTTGAATATCTTGTAACAAGGCTTTATGGGCTTTTGTTATTTGATTTGTCTGTTATTTGACCGTTTCGATATCGAAAAAAGCTAAACTATTTAATTAAGTTAATGCAGCAAAGCAAGTTAACGTTTTGTTGTCGCTGTCATTCCGTCCGCGCTGGTCGGCGTGCGCTTGTCGAGTGTTTAATTCATACTCTTTCCATATCAACGAACCTGATTGCTAATTCTATATGGAGCCTTTTTTTAGGACCGAGAAGAAGAAGAAGAAGAAGAAAATGAACAGATTACCACATGCGCCAGGTCAGCGCATGACTGTCTATAGAGGAGACAACAAGAGACCGTACCTAAACACCGCTGCAGCTGCTTCTAAAAGAATTTACCACATGAAAATTAGTTTGTTTACCAGCCGTGCGGGGTAGCCAATAGAACTTCGGATTGTTGTTTTTTCATCTTATCGTACCAAAAAAGTACGATTGCCGTACACGAGGCGTAAGCTATCAATGTCAATAAAAGACGAATGTCAATAGGAGAGCGTATGGAGCAGGGGCAGCAGGGGCATATGGAGCTGTTTGTAGGAACAGACATTCGTAATGCAAATGGCACAAGTTCGTGGCGACATTATAGCAAACTATTCACTCTGTTCCTCAAGAAATGCATGGAAACAAAAAAGAAGTTTGGTATACCGCTTTGCAGAAACATGTACATAGCAGATTCAGGCCCGTAAATATTTTTTAGCAAAAGCATTTTTCAGTACTAAATAGATATTGAATAATGTCTGACACTAGTTTTGGTTCGAAAAGGCTTGTATATACTAATATTTCCTTTAATAACGACTTGCTCATTTTTGAACTTCTCAAAAATTCGCCGGACGTTACCGTAGGAATAATAGATGAACATAGCAAACTTTTCCAGCAGCAAGTGAAACATCTCCGCAGATCGTAAATATATCTGTGTTGGTGTATAGCCTTTGACGGCGAAAGGAACGGGCATCATAGTCTCCCCATTATGCTGGGCAGACAGCCTCCCCTGTCCGTTCGCAACGATGAGGCAGCTTAGGCGCAGGTAAGATCGACTAGTATTAACATCTAAAATTATCAAATATCTTCACTTACTTCCATTGGCACTCCGAAAAGATCCGCATAGCCTGCATGAAGCAGCGTTCTTGGCCGATTCATGCTTAAGCTGAATTGAATTAATAATGAGAGGAAACCGAGCCTATGAATCGCTTACAGACACTGTCTATATCTGCCCGCCGGCCTTACTCCTATTCTGCTAAGCAATAGGTTTGGACGATCACTCTATACGTATGGTCATTCGACCTTCTTATGCATATCCATATTGTGTATTACATAAACGAGCTCACAAACACATACCTAAACGTAGACGGCCATTATAGTTTACGATGGTGCAATGAAACTCGGTCCTCGTCTATAACAGTAAAGTATAGGCGGCCAAATTTTTCGCCTGGGCTTAGAAAACTCTCTCAGGGCCACTAATTCCAGCATAAGGCAGAGTTCCTGATGTCCATACTTATCCCAACATCAACTGTGGGTGGATGGCCTGATGACCGGCTGTAAACATGACCCACAAATTCGAAACAAACATTTGAGTCGATGTCGTAGAAACGAGCACAGTAGTAGCCGTCGCTTCGATGGCTTTCCTTGATAATCTTTTAGACTGACACAGAGCAAAGCATTTGTTCACAATGTGTCAGGCAGATATGTCGAAACTCGTAAAGATTTCGAGTAAACAAGCGGATCGTGATTTCTGAGCAGATCAATAGGGCATTTGCACTAAGGCATGTACTACGCAATCTATTTTATGGAACGCGTGTGTCGAATAAGGAATAGCACCTACATATTGCTAGACTCAATAGCAGGTTGTGTAGTTTCTTTCAACATCTTCTGTCGCTATCGTTAAATTGACATGCAGCTAGTTCGATCACTGTGCAGTCATGTCGAGGACTAGGCCTTGGGGCTATGAGCGAAGTGAGCGTGCGAGATTCTATAAATATACCCAAGTGAATAGTGGGCGTCGTACGCGATGAGAGATCAGAGAATGAGTCGAGCGCCCAAGGTGATACAGTGATAACGCTTTGAAAAATCCGCTAGACTTTTATTTCTAAGCGTTTGTGGATACTCGGACAACGTAATTCTTTTAAGGAAAAGTTCACACAAGCAGGGCTTGCTTTTCTCGGCTATTCAGTTTGACCTTGCATCAATTCATATGTACACTTTGGATACGTCCCACTTGGTAGCCCGCAGCAAGAATCCGTTAGCTTTTTTAATAGCCGCAAAAAGTAACTGCTCACATTGTAACTTGACAGCGTAACTGTAAAATACGGTCGCAAAGTTTCATAACCTATGTATTTCCAGCAGGTCTTACTCGTTTTAGTCTTCAAAGCACTTAGCAGATTTCCTGTCTTCGAGGTGAATCAATGTTGAGAATGTGCCATTATGAACAACACGCTCTTGATACACGATAAGAAGAAAGTGTTACAAACGGCCAGGAGTATGTTCTATGTGGTACATTTTTCAACTTTTCATAGAAAGCACGCACGTTTCTAATAGTGAACGAGTCAGTTATCAGCAAATATTTATTAGCTGCCCTGCATATTTCCATATAAAAATGCCTACGATTGGTGGCCTATATTATCTTCGGTGGACCTTAAGCCCTGCCTATTAGATATTCATTTTTTTATCTCTATAAATAAGTGCTTCAGCGTTCTCATATATATATATATATAATATGAGAACATATATAATAAGCGTATTTAGGGTGAACATGTTTTGAAAATTATTTGACCTATCTACGAGAAGTTTTGTAACTTTCCATAAATCACCAGTGCAGTCTTTGTGTATCTGCAATGAGCTCAATGATATGCCGTTGTAGTGTAATAAGTACGCATCGTCTAGCTTACGTTGATGAGAAAATTTGTGGGCAGGAAGGTATATACCATTCATATAAGATTATTACATGCTTGTTACGCTCATTTACGCTGAATTTACATAGATGTTATGATAATGGTACGACTTAAGTCTGCTACACTCGTCTCAATTAAAGACCTAAAGCATACCCAACTAAGGCATAATCAAATTGGCATATTACAGGGCGTACATTTTTTAATTTTGCAATTTAACTTATTACGTAATAGTTATTAGTTTCATACGTATCATTCGGAGTTAGTACTAACTTTTTTTAAGGTTAGCTAAACAGTTTCTTTTCGACCCACGTGCCCAAAACCGAACTTAAGCTTGTCAAGACGTCACGATTTACAGCATCAAACTGTTTAACCTGACATTTACTACTTAGAAGCCAAAAACAATGAGAATATATGTACGTTAGGGATTATACTCCGCTGCCTTATTTAATCAATTCCTTACATCGTACTTCAACTCGCTTTACGCTTTCTCGCTGCCCCTAAGCCCCCCCATTTCTTAGTTTCGCATCGTGCTTATCTGACGTCAAGGCGGTCGAAGCTAGAGGAGGGTTAACCGCATATCCTGCAATGATCTTGAGTTTGACTAAGTCGTAAAGCTCGTTCGTTCCTACTATTAGTTGAGCCTGCTCTCGTCCACAACGGCACAAAATTGGGATATTATACGCATACGTAAGCTCTTTGCTTCTGTTGGTCGGCTTGCTATTTGCGTCATCAAATAGCTGCTTGGCATCTTTTCACGTGGTTCTGCCTAGTTAGGGCAGGAAAACTTTTCGAATATCCGCAGATGCCTCGTTCTTTTCTTAGTCACAGAGCTAAACGTCAGAGGGCACTCTGCATACGTGGTCCAGTTCCCGCTCCAAGGACGGTTTTCAGAGAGGCTTTCCTCTCTTGAACCTCCGATTGCCCATGCCTTCTTCGTAATTTCCTTCATTATATGAATGGCTATCCCTGAAAGATGCCTTATGATCTTGCAACACTTACGTAAAGGGAGACTCCCCAAGCAAAAAGATTCTAGAGGTGGGGCATTGATGGGGTTTGATACTGCCGATGGTTTTAAAACAGCATTTTTCAAGAAAGTGATAGTTTTCAGCGGTTAAAAGAAGTCAAATAAAGTACTCGAAAATGCGTGAAAAGTGAGTAATTAAAGTGCGCGTCAGTCAGGACCGGTTAGCATGCAAGTGAAACGTACCGTCGATTATCTGCACGCGTCGAAACAACGAAGTAGCCCCACCATCACTCGACCGAAACCAGCAGACCAAAACCAAACAACAGCAGAACAGTCGTTAGAGGGCACAAACGGAAGAAGAAGCAAATGTAGAAGACAAACTCTAACGCCATCCAAGAGGACAAAAACGGACAAACAGCCGAGCTAAACCCATCACTACCATCTCTAACCCATCAAATAGTGTTAATTCGAGTGAAAGCTAGCGTTGCCCTTGCGAGGTTGCTAGGATCTGTAGCGGATCTTTGTTCCCCAACAATCGCCATCAGTTGTAGCGGTTTGACCGACTAACCAGCCCGGTTCGTCGCCCACTAGTCGGTAACCTTTAAATAGCAAATTAAGCATCCATCGATACGACGTTTGCTGCGCCGTTTGTTGATACGACGCGTGAAGGAACGTTGCGTTGCGAAAGAACGAGAAAGGACTCCTTCTCTGCCCTAATCGTCGTCATCGATTACATATGATAGATATCGTACGAGATCGTGTTATATCTATTAGCTCAGTGTGTATAGATAGAATAGAAATGTAGGGAAGCGTCGGCAGTGGAAAACGATGACGACACCGGCAATGCCCCGGTCGCCAAGGTTCCCTGTTTTTCGCAGAATTGTCGCATTGTTGTAGCCATAAGACACGGTCAGCAACGTGCGAAAACCGATATATATGGATGGTATCGTAATCAGAACGACACGATGAGACGCATGCAGCTCGACTCCGGCCATAAGCGTACAGTGAATGGAGATCATGATCAAGACCATATCATCGGCAACAACAAAAGCAATAACAGCAACAGCACCAACCAGAATAACTATACTGACACCTCTAGCGAATATTAAAAAAAATCTAGAAGCATGCCTGAAAATATGCTTGACCAATGATATGTCGTTGCCGTCCTCTCCATATTCTAGTTTTCTTAGACAGTTGGATGGAGGAGAACGAAACTGAAAACCGCGATAGCTAAACGTCGCTAAAGAAAATCCTAAGCTCATACAGATAGCTCCACACATAGCTGTATAAAGAAAGTGACCGGCAGAAGATGTCAGGCTATTGCCGTAAATCTCTACTACGCTTGTCCTATGCAAAGTGTGAAAGCGAAAGACAAGAACGAAAGGAATACATACACCCAGTGAGTGTGTCATCTAGTAAACAAAAAACTTTTTCGGTAGAAGCAGATTACTTTCCGGCGTTATTAACATAATAATACTGAGAGGTTGACTAGTTTTTTTTTGGTTGGTCAAAACGTATGTATACATCACAAATACATTGGCACGTAGAGAAACGTATTCGTATCACTGCGCGCGTACCGCAACTGCTGTAAATATCCCTTCGTTACTGACCTCCACTCTCTAACTACCGACCGCTTCATCAGCGGCATAAGTATCTGTCGCAGCAGCCCCATGGGTTAACCGAAGCTTAGCGTTTACAGAGATACACAAACAAAGCCACGAAGAAATTTAGAGGAAGATAGCGATTTTCTTCTGGTGCTGTAGCACTAGCAACAGGAGTAACGCGTGTAATACAGCGGCCACTGACCGCAAGAGAGGTAGTACGATCTAGGCCGCAACCAACGTTTGGCGTGAGAGGCGCCAGCGTGCCACCTGAGCCTGTTTGTTTGTATGCGGACAACATGATCCACAACCAGAATATACGGATAAACGTTCAAAGATGACGGACGTGGCGCAAGCGAAATGACAGAAAGGCAAAAATATAATGAAGAAGGGCAGATGGCCGACCGAAAGAGCGGGAAGATCGCTGGAAAACTTAGGCCGCCGTCTTCATTGCGTTTGTCCGGCTGCACTACTTCACCGCTTTCGATAGTGGCGTCCTCGAAAAAAAAAGGCGACTGCACTAAACATCGTTAAACGCAAGTCTGGGCCATTCAACTGAGTGAGCGAGAGATAAATTCTCTAGAAGCTGAGGGGTCAAAGTGCAAGAGGATTGTCAGAAGAAAGGGCCTGTAAAAGAGGGCAGAGAACAGCTACGCACTGAAGTAGGTAGGTCTGCAAGGAGAGAAGCGGGTCTCCCGACAAGCCACAATCTGTGAAAAATGGCTGAAGCAAAAGCGCACTGTAGCAGAAACGAGAGGGGTCGTCAGGTCTAAAGAACGAGCCAGACGAGAGGTAGTTGTAGGTGAAAAGTCGTTCCATCTATCTATAGGATCGAGACATGTTTGTTTGTTCTCTCCGTATCTAGCGATACATATTGACCCAACGCCATGAGTCATGATTTTGTCGACAAGCGTTCTAAACAAAAGTTTTACACTTAGAGAATTGTTTCATAAGTAGTTCCAACATGCATAAAAGGAATATTTTTATTTGCAGTCACATTTTTAAATATATTACAGATGAAAGCACAGCATGGCATTGACGCTGGTCAAGATTTAAAGTTCTTCAACACAATGAGACAATCAACTTAGTATTTTGCACAACCATGTAATATAATAATATGAAAGCAAGTAGCTACAATCTCGTATATCTCGAAATTAAAGTCACGTTTCATTAGCTCGTTTTATAGCTAAAATTAATGCTGTTTTTCGTTTGGCACGACCTTAGTTCATGCAAACGTTCAGTTTTGCTTTTAAAACGTCGAGTTATTTTTTACGTATTTACTGTACCCTCTAACGTGAACGTTGCTACGAGTCAAAGAAAACAGTTGAAATACTCGCGTAAAAGTATCAGATAGTTTTTTATCGGATAAAAAGAATTGTTTTACGTAGCACATATTTCGTAAATATATGCGACCTACACATAACCATATTGTAATGAAAACATGCGGATATGACATCTATGTTCGAGTCCTTGATAGTGACGAAGTTCTCGATGGCTCAAATAAGAAGCCACTTAAATTATTGGTCTTGGACTGAGTCGGAGTTTCCCGGCACAGTAAATCTACGATCTGCCAAGCCAATGATATTGGCTCAGGTCTTACACACGATCCACCAGTGCCCATCAAAATGGGTCTTATCGATCCGTGCGCCCCTTGCCATTGATGAAAAATGAGTGCTTAGTAAAACGTTCGTTTGAGAAGTTCACAACGTAAATTCAACCTATAAAATTCAAATTGTTTATTTTTAATGTGTGCAATTTACGTTGTGTTTTAGTAGGCACTGATTTTCATTGCTGGCAAGGGACGCATGGATCGAAATGAATAATGTATATCTTTACATCCTGTACTATTATGTGCACATTACAGCCCGCCATATGTCTATTTATATTGAAAAGTGCAGTGCAGCCAGTTCAATAGTAACCCGTTATAGTCCACTGAATAAATCTGTGTACGCTAGTTTGGATAAATTTATACTGTCCATTCTACTGTCGCATGCATAAAAAATGCGCTCTGTTTTGTTGGGCACAAAAATGTTATTTTTATATTACATGAATAGAGCTCAGCTGGTGTCGGTGACACTGAGCAACCGCTGGTGTTAGGTAAACTGCTACGAATGATTCATCCGTTACTTTAAATAGAAGCAACATTAGACTCGTAGAAATTCGTTCGTATTTAGACCAAATAAAATAAAAGCACTTCTTAACATTTTTTTTATTTAGTACACATAACGCTCTTAAAAAATCGAAATTTTCGTGCGGTTTGGGATATACAGGTTACAGGAAGACAATAAGGTCTTCAAAACCACTTCAAAGGTTACTATGATGCTGTTCCTCATGTCGAGTTCCGAGGACTCAACAACAACGATATTGATACGACAATTGATGAGGCTGACTCTGAAGTTGTAGAACCTACCATCCTCCGACGTAGACCAATCTGCCGACTTCACTCAGACATCGACTACGCACAGTGAAAATTGCTCCCGTAGTACTCACGTCGTTTTTTGGGGGGTGAATGCGTGTGTTTCGATGCGCTTTTCGACAGCAGAGAGTTATTTGACGGACAAAGAGAGAACTGAAAAATAGTAAACCACAAACTCCCCAGCTTCATATAGTACGCTTCAAAGAGAATATTTCTAAGTTAGAGAATGACGAAGTGTTAGGGAAAAAGAATATCTTTTTCAAGTCGACCTCCGTCGGTTAAACTGCTACACTTTATATTGAAGGTATACGGTTGACGACGAATGAGGAACTAGAAGACAGCCCAGTAGATTACTATTAGCAACAGAACAGCTTAAAACTTTGTAAATGCGGCGAAAATGATGGTGAAAACCTGTTAATTTCCAGCAGGCTCGAGAATGCTAGAGAATTAGTTTAATGTCTTTTACTAAAACCTAGCATGTCTACTCAATGGAAATATTTCTCCACAAAAGATTTTTCCTCCGTATTTGCATTAGGATCATGACGGTCCTTGTTCGACTTTTAATTCAAATTCAGTGTTCGAACTGAAGGTCAAGGAAAGGGTGTTTCATATTCTATCGCTAAGGGCAAGATCCGCCCAATATGTGCATCAATTGCGCAGAGCGCAATATCCAGCCTAGTGTTTCCAGGGTAATAGGAATAGCAGAACTCTGTTCAGAATCCGGCAGAACGAACCGTACTGACCTTTAACGGGAATGACCTTTCGGCAATGGAAGCCCTTGGCCTAAAAACTCATGTGGTGGCCCTACATTATAAGTTACGGCAATATTTCAGGTGCTACATTCTAGGCTGGACGTAGACTAGCTGCTCAAATGAAAGCAGTTGGGTATGGACTCCTAATCCTTTAACGCAACCTACGATAATTACGAAATTAACTTCCAACGCTATCGATATCATTCCCGATAATTGGCTAGATTATTTAACTAACATAGTCCACACTGGACACGATGCTATCACCGTAGTGGCATGGACTCTGCTCTACGTAGTTCTGCCAACGATTCTCGAAGTCGTAGGCGAACTTTTCTCAGGATCAACATAATCAGATTTTGGCCTTTGCCATTTATTAGGACATTGAATTCCCTCTCGGAAAAAATCCAAGAGGCAATGTCGCTCTCACACCATTTGATGAAGAGAAGCCACAGCATTGACCGTTGAAGATGCCGAACGAACCTGTACGGCTGATATCACTAGACCTTTGGCCAGATCATTAGCTGCTCTGCTTCGAAAAAGCATGCCGTTTCTTAGGGATAATTTTGGCCGCCCCGGCCGTGTCAAATCCGTCAGCATTCATAGTCTGACTGATGTTCTCAGCCTTATTTCTTCAAAAAGCAACTTAAAGAGCTGACGGTATTGATACTATTTCACCAGGGTATTATTTGCAATTCTGTCAGGAGGAGTTAAAAGCAAAGTATCGCTCATACACACATAAATAACAGGCTGAGTCGTTTTCTCCGGGACAAATATACGTCAAAGCACTGATGGCACGAGCAGCGGCAACTTGAAATGGGTTCCCTATCGCGTCTAGCTCGCACCAAATTAGCTCAAGGAAATGCATTTATTGCGATTTGCTTGCGTTGTGTTTATTGTAGCAGCGTTACGGGATGGTATTACGAACAGGTGCCTCAATTTACGTCCAGTTTTCCATTTGAGGAGATTTTAGTTAACGAAATCAAAGCTCAAGTAGGTATAAAAAGCTTTCTCATGCGTCAAGTCAAGGTTTCCAAATCCCCGCATGTTCAAGAGTTGTTAAATAAGAAGCAATCAAATCATTGTTGCGGTTTTTGATGCTATTCTTTAAATTTCATGTCAAATACTATTTACAAAGCCCGTCCTCTGCTATTTAAGAAAGAGAGATAAGAAAATTCAACTGATAGCCATAGGCTATTGTTACGGTATCCTGCGGCAAGAGTTTGTCAGGGTAGCAATTTATCTAGAAAGAAACACTTAGAATTAACCCCCTTATTAGTTGAACGAAAATCTAATGACCACTTAGATTTGTGTTTCGTTCTTCGACCTGCCACGTTGACTTTTGTCGATTTAACTTTACTTCTGTTGCTCATAGATTTGGATTGTACCGACTCATATTTTTCACGCTTCCGAAAGTATACATAATTTTCCATCGTCTGAAGATACACGTAGAGTTCAAGACTTCGCGTCACTTCAACGGGACCTTAGTGGCGGTGTGTACCATCTCGTGATTTACTCTACTGATTTTCCTAGGGAAGCGCCTCGATTGTCCATTACTTGACGGTGATGCTACAGCTGTGAGCGTTGCTGCTCACTCCTGTTCGATGTCGCCGTTTTGATTATCGTTGCGTTTTAACTGCGGAAGTTATATATGTACAAGTGCACAGTATACGGGAGAATAACGATCGGTCGACCCATATGCCCTGTGAAAGGATACGCAAACGGCGCTACTTCGATTGGACGGAAGCAAAAGAAATAATTTAACTGATTTTGTTCCCGATAGACCCGTATACTGGCCATATATCGGTTTCCGATGGTGTTCATAAGCTAATTCAATTACAGAAGCACCGAAGAGAGAAGAGGCTAGATAAAGATAGTGACATCGACCGACAGTGCACCTGTACTACTCCTTATACCCTTGAAAACTAAAATAAAGTCCTTGTGGTAGATGAGATCTAAAATCAAACGTCGAACAGATTGCTACGCGGTCTGGGCAAGTTACACTCCCTGCGTCTGGACAGTTTTCAAACAAGCTTTAATAGCATAGCTAGAAAATTAACAACGAACTTTTCCCCACGGCCTCTTGAAGTGTTTTTACCAGCTCAATTATGTTGTCACTATGACTATGCAAAGTTCGGCTTTTCAGCTGTTTAGATTCACAGCTGCGTACCGAAGGGTTTTTCAATAGACCGAAGTAACAAATAGAATTTACGATAGGTAGGGAAACGAGTCCAATAGACTCCATTCGACTCCTAATAGTATATTCCACGCTCTGCTGTCGGGATAGTGGTGCATCACCGCAGTTCGGGGCGTAAAGCTCATGCTTTAGGTTTTACGTTCTACTCAACTGTGTCGTATCGCATTTACGGCAGCGATAGTTAAAGGTGAGGAACTTTTCGCGCTCAAGGCTGACTAGCAATACGGATAAACATGATTTAATAACCTGTCTTCTTAAACATGTGTTCCAGTTGTATTCTAATCCGGAACCAGTAACGACGAAAATGCAAACCCAATCTGGCGATCATACTCCGTCGCTATTAGATTTTACCGGTGACTATTTAGCTCCTGGGCTGCCACACACGCTTGACCTAGTTCGTGTTAGGTGTGCTCGGCAATGTTTTTGTTGCAGTCACATAGTTATACCTGCTTAGAGGAATGATCAACACATAAGGGAATAGTTAAGGACAAATTGTCTAACTAGATCTTATGCCGTCCTAAAATATCATCCCTCGAAAATGGGTGGCACATCTTTCCAGATATACCATAGTAGTACACTATTTGTATAAACTATTGGTTCAAAGAACCAATTCAGCTTATACGATAATGTAAAAAATTACTTGTAAAGTGGAATAGCCGCACCGACTCAATCGTCGACATCATGGACGTTTGCACCTACTTCTCAATGAAGAAAATTAGTTTCAACTTTGAACTAAACTCAGATAAAATTTAATGAACTCCTTGTACCGATTTTTACGTAAGTCCGGCGAATGACGTCGGGTCAACCTGAATGTTGACGAAGCCATACTACTGAAAGGAAACTTAGTAAAAGATCTCGCTTGTTCACGTAATTGAAAGCCAATGCTACGGCATAAACAGAATGGTGTACCATACGGCTTTGGGCGTTATGCTGTCAAACTGAGAGAATAGGGGAAATTAATATTCTACATAGAGAAGCATTAGACAAAAAAATTTTAGAACATTACTCAAGCTTGCATTACGATTGAACAAGATAGGACACGCAGTTGACCTGAAGATGCTTCATTATCTATTGTGCATTGTAGGATTAGCTAGAAATAGGACAGTGCTTCACTGACTGGAATGGTTTTCTCTAGGCGTTTTACTCATTACGACGTTCAGTGTCTACGCTTGTCAGTTAATAGAGCCTAAAGATATTATTTACTATCTACTGTTTTACGTTAGCGAATTCAAGTGGAGCGATCGTGTGCCGTGCGGCTTTCATTTGTTGTACAAACAAGTTTCTTTTAAAGATAATAAAGGCGGCGGCGTTGTAGAATTGTTTTAAATGTTATAGCTTTGAATAGATATGATACCAACCTGAATGAGAGACAGCCTATTATCACGCTTTCCTCCATCATGGATCGGTAAAGCTAGGGACAGTTAGATAAAACGTTATCTCCTATTTGCGTAAAACGTTGATTTCCAAACTCCAGAGGCATAGAATAAGGCCCAGAGATTTAGCGGGATAGGGGGCGACAATTTAAGCAAAAGACCTGCCAGTTACGCGATAGTCTGTCTTCTTCTATACTATTATATGTATATAATAGTACAAGCGCATGGGTATTGAACTTCTTCCTTTAAGGTTTTTGTAAAGCCAATGACCGACGGGTAAGCCTGAAGATACGATCAAAGAATAGCACGGAAAAATGCCGTATGTGCTTAGTCGTTTATCATTGTGTCGTTTGTAATCAATCGTGTAATAATGGCTATGTAGTAGATAGATGTTCGACTAACATTTTAGCTCTGGTAAAAAGGAAAACGCAAATCTGTATTAAAGTTATATTGTATATATATAACATTATGTTAATGGTAACGAATTCAATTCTAGTTATAACGTGTAGACGATCTTGGAGACGTTGGTAGCGTCCATTGACGCGTTTTGAGCACCTGTATCGTATTATAGAGCGGATACATACGTGTTGCCACGTTAGATTGGCGTTACGTGCTCAAGGTCTCGTATTTTATAGATTCATAGAATCGCATAGTAAAAAATGCATCGCGTAGTCGCATAAATATAGATTCCTCTTTTGTTAGATGAATTATTGTTTCCTGTTCGATTCGTTCATATGACGCAATCTTAGCAACACATGTCTAAAGACACGCGCCTATTTGTACATTGGTAACCCGTTTATGAATATAATCCAGTACTGTAGTAGGACGGTGAGCAAATCAATAGGATCAGTGGGTGTAGGTCTATGGGCGGTTGTTTACGGTGGCTTATTTACGCCTGACTGAAATTGAAATAGGAGGACGTCACCGGATCAACAACCGGCCACTGCCATACCATCAGCATCGTCTGCGATAATTCCTTTGCTACTATCTATTAAAGCTAATTGTCTCGAGTTCTACGCCCAGTGTTGCCGTTAGGTATTCTGGCAGACAGCTGACTTCAAGCACGAAATGAACTAATTTATTATTATTATTGTTGTTGTCCACTGCCCTCAACGTACTCGGCCCCTTGTATTTGTCGAGTAGCAATAGTAGAACTGTAGGCTCCTTCCATGCCTTTGTCTCCTCTAAGTGCCTACAGAATAACGCCAACGAGATTGTATTTATTCATACGACAATCCATACGACGCGGCTACCATAAGGGGCATATTTGCTTTACATCCGCCACGTTGGACTTCGGCCGAGCTCTCATTAACGTGCAAGTATGTAGGTTATAGCCAGTTGCTCACAGAACAGCTGAAGTCAGGGGCCCACACACAGACGGTTCCTTTCGTTATCACGTATAGAAAACAGGAGAAATAATTCACAGCAAGCTCAAGGCTGGCCGAAGGTGGAAATTTGCCGCTAGTCAGCGTACTGACCATTTTTTTAGTGTGGTGTATTTCGTAGTCATCGTCAAGGGAACTAATTAATCTATCGCTATCACTACCCATAATGAAGTTTATATGATCAGCAGAAGTAATCATGAGATTAATATGATGATACGAAGTGCCATAAAGGTTTATACTGACGTAGCGATCGCTGGGGTGGATTAGATTTTCCATTATACACCATGAAAAGTATGGTCAGTTCTTTTTAATCGAGCGGCATACACTTGTGTCGATTATAGTGCCAGAATATGATGCTAACTCGCTCGGTTTCAGTGAGGAACAGCTTGCTCCTGGGGTCTACGGTGCCCCTTATGCATTGTGTAGTGATAGTGGTTAGAAATGGGTTATTATTCCACATCACCAGCATATCGGTATCTGTATAAGCGGCGTTCTATTTTGTTATAAAAACTGCTAACCGAGATTCAAAGTACAAAGTAATTTTCGTTTCGCCTAACACCTGTCAGGCTGATGAAATGAAAGTCACTAAGATTATTTCAGAAGGTCTGCTTCTTAAGCTAATTTCTTTCAAATGAATTGCTTACATGAACGTATCGTTAATAGTAACATTCCGATGTTTCAAACACTTTACCAAACAAAGTATGTGCATCTGACCGACGACAACGTCGACCCACTGACCCCTTCTCACAACTGGGCACAGAATCTTCAGCGAGCGCAAACCCTCTCTCGCTTATAATTACGTGGTTTATATCGAATATGAAGATCGATACATTATCGAAGCATAACGCAAGCAGAATATTAAAGAAAAACCGCGAAATATTCATCCTAAATACATACGTGCATAGAGTGTGCACTCTACATATGTATGTATACACTTTGCATGTACCTAGTTCTCTGTTGATATTTTTGGCTTAAGCAGATTTGTCCCAGCGGAGAGAAGTACCCGGATTGACATATTCTCCAGCGGCGAAGGCGCCTTCCAGGTGTCTCTTCTCGCCAAGGACATTCAATTGCAGTGTACAGGCAATTATCTACTCCATTCGATTCATATTTAAAAAGCCATGGTAAATGAACTAGACGGATCAATTTCGTCTTTCGTCGTATTTCAGCGGTAGTCGAAATAGAATGGCGGTTCTACGAATGGCGGAACGGAACTCAAGATGAGCACCGATTATTACCTACGGCTTGATATCTTTGAAAAGTTAGAGAACTAGCGCTAACATACTGCCGAAGTGAAACTTTACTCAAACGAAACGGAGAAGAACCGAGACGAAGTAGTGAAGCTTATTAGAGTCATATACTCGTTACAAAAATCAATAGCATATAGAAGTTTTTTTTATTCTGCAAGCTCGCCCTTTAGAGTGGTAATTGCTAATGTTCATAAGCTCAATTTCCCGGAGGGAAATAATGTAAAAAAAAAAAGTCCTCTTGGAGACCAGAAACAGCCCGTTGTTTGAGTTCGTCGTAAACGCGTCCACAGACATGTAGGCCATAACCATTTTAAGGTACCCTGACAATACAAACTTCGCGAAGCACATCATGCCTGAAAGGTCCATATGCATTTCAGTTCAGCCAAGACCACCTGTATCTTAGTTTCTGGCGCAGCCTACAGCATCCAACTGCTCTTTCAGATAGTTGGATAGACCTTTAATTTCAAGTTGTGCGTTTCAACGTGCTTGTCTTATAAAGACAACACGAATAGACTACGTTTGTAAACTAAGTAGTAATGTTGCAACGACTAACACTTGAGTTAGTTAAAGAGATATTCGGGCTAAGCAAGAAGATTTAAAAGAATATATTTTTCCAAGGAAGCTCATTCTCGGTCGCAGTGACTCTTCTCCAAGCCATCATTTTTTTGAGAACTACCCCCTTCAGTTTAGCTGAACTGTTACCCCAAGAGAAAGGTTGAGTACCAGCTAATTTATGGCAGCCTTGAATCTTGTGATATTTTAGTAAGTTAAGGACTGAGATGTTATTTCGAGCAGCATACTGCCAAGTGGAGTATCGATTCTGCTAGAAATTGACATTGATTGGCATCAAAGCTAAATGCGGCAAACTAATGTGACAGCTGACGAGCTTTCAGGGGGATTCACACGCCACTGGACTGACTTTTACGCGGGGCTATGCGTATAATAATATCTTGAATGTTTGCTTGCCGTATTGCGAAGGACTTTCGAGGTGTAATACCATAACACCAGCGAATTAGCACTAGTAAGTTCAACAGCGGAACGTACTCACGTGAAGCTTTAGATACCAACAGAAGCTAAAGCCTTGCCGTATTTACACCGAATGTGCTCAAATCCTGCAGTTCTGCGAAGCAGTATTTTTTAAAAATTATATTGAATACTGTAACATGCTCAAGTGATGACGAGGAAATGCCACAGACATAGTAGGTAAAGTAATTTGCAGAGTGAGTGGCTCGATAGTATAGTCTATGCTGACATTTGCTTGCCCAGAAATAAGCTTATTTCAAGTCAAAATGTTATTTCGACAGGGACAGTGGTTGCAAACTTAGGAAGAGTGCCAGTATTGAGAACATTAGAACTCCTGATAAGAGACATAGCTTTGTATGAAAGGACTCCTTTTCAACGAAAACTGCACATTTCCGGAAAAACTTCCTGTCCTAGGAACAACTGTGCCGCTATGGCAACAGGACTTACAGGTTTACAGAGCATACTAACACAAATGAACGGGCCTTCAGCATCAACACAACATCGATTTAAGTACCCTGTAAACTTTCTAAATACTTTCTCTATACATTTAGCCTTGTCTGTTTCAACCATCGAAACAGCTGTATCGGATGTCGCCTGCAGATGCATCACAGACATTAATTAGACGAGCCTGATTCGCGAATTTGGAAGCGGCTACGTTAAAATACGCTACAAATAAGCACCTGTTTAGGCGGCAGTGTGTAGGCGTGTGGCTAACGCAGAATCAGATTTCCGAGCGAAAGCCACTGCACATGTATTATTCCAACCCGGATCGTTAGGTTTTCCTCGTTCTATATAGCCCTATAGCGTCAGAATTATTATAGAAAGTGCTAGAAACGCATACCATTGCTGAACTCCAAGTGTTGACACTCCATCAGAGTCCGAAATAGGTCCAGGATAAGTGGGTCCTTCGTCTGGAGAGCAGGTTAGTAGTCACTATTGTAGTGCACAAGTAGTTCGTTAAGGCTACCGTTTACGCCCTTAAGTCCAATACTGTCGCTTTTAAGCATGTGATTTTTTCCTACTATGCTCGTGTAAAGATATGCAGCACCCTGTAATTTTATCGTTTCCTTTTTTCTTGCCACTTTATTTCTTAGTGCTTATATGTTACACCACTTACACTTATTCGTCGGCATCGCCAACTGCCTGTCTCTTCTCTCCACTTTAAGCCACTCCACAGCTTATAGCTTTGCCAACAAAGCGGATCCTCACACGGCTGGTCAAGCTGTTCGTGCTATGAATTGCGCCCAGTTTTTTCCTCTTAGAATATATCATGGAAAATGCCTGACTGGGACTTCTAGGCTGAGATTTAAGGCGAAACCGGCTCGCGAAATGGAAGACCGGAAAGGGTACTGGGAAAGGGCATACCGGAAGGGAAGAGTCTGCATCGGTCACTCAAACAGAAACACTTCAACTTTGACTTCCGTTAGTTTTGTGGTAAGGGAATGCATATGATCGTGCGTTGCACGACACTGTGATACATTTTTTGGGGTGTTTTCTACGACAAAAAGTTAAGCCGTTGCTTTTTCATTTGTGAAGTATGTGGTTTCTCTCCGTTTCCAGCTAAAAAATATTGCTAAACTTTTGTGCGACATTGACATTTAATTAGTTATAGAACAACAGCAAACTACTAAAATACATCTACTATTTGTAAAAAATATATATGGCCATTTTAAAGTACATACTTTTGTGGAGAACTACTTTCTTAAGAAGTACACATCGGAGATGCTATTTTTTAATGTCGAGTGAAAACAAAAGCATTTGCTCGTCTCTTTTATTTGATCATGATGCGAAAAAGATAGGTAGATATTACGCACTACGATTTCAGTGCCCTATCGATCCTAGGATACTAATATGTTTGACGTAATGGGGGGCACACAGTGGACTGAATGTCAGTTTCGAGACTCAGAAAACCTTATCAATGGTTCGCAATCATGAAGAAGAGTTAGGTCAGTAGTTCAGTCAGAGCAAATGTTTCGACGTTCCCAATAACTGGCGCAAAAATCTGGTCTCTAGGATACAGGTAATTGTATGTTCCAAACGGCATCATCTTTCCCGCTAACGTGCGATGTCTTCTTTTGGTTGAGCGGCTTCTTTAGTTGCCATCATATATTTCTCAAAATTCGAACGTTAACCTCAACATATGGTTTATGTGCAGCATTCAACACAAAGAAACACATACATAGTAAAACAAATCATGCTAACTTCAGCTGATCAAGCTGGTTTTCGATAGCTTTCAGCTTCAACGGCAACCAACTTTTCCTCCAGAACATGTCGCCGGATGTTTTGGGTCGCATATTATTTGTCTTCACATTGGATCGCAGCCCGTAGTATATATTGTCGGAGTCCAAAATGACTGATCAACATTAGGCTGTTACAGGGTATTGAACAGAATTTATATATATAGAAGGTGGAGCATTTTAACATAAAGTCGGACTTTGTTGTGAGCCCCAATTCTCAGGATTGTATTTAAACCACAGGTAGGTATTTCACCAAAACTTTGTGCTAGGAGTGCCTTTGCTCGAAATCATATTCAGTTTAATTTAATCTAACCATTACGAATTTATGACGAGTACAACTTCAACCAGAGTGGAACTTAAACAATTTGCAAAATATTCCCTTTTTATTCTGCAAATACCTTTCTGATGGTTACCCTGCATCAGGCGATATTAGTAGGCCTAAACTCGCTGAAGTTTGTCTGAACTTGGATGCCTTACCTTCTGTATAAGTAAGTTTAAGGTATGATTTTAGACTGTATATCTACATAGCAAAGTTGAGCTAGAAAAAAATTATAATTCAGGACATATTGATTTTAATGTAACCCAACAATTGATGAGTATTATTGCACAAGACATATAGGACAGTATGACATAGATTTCACTCAGTTATATGCAATGTAGCCGTTATGATCTGTTTAATTTCTTTCAGAACAAACAAAAGAATCAGAATTAAGCTCAGGAAGAGTTGCAGCAATATTTATTTTGCAATATTTATGTTGCAATAATAGTTTTTATATAGCAATATTAACGAAGATGATTCTATTCTAGAAATAGGCAAGATCAAAGGCGGAGGAAACAAATTATGAAGGATGAAGCTTTATCCACATGTCTAAAGAACAGAAAAAAATAAGAAGTATTTTTTGCAGATCTTAAGTGAAACGAAAGAACTAGTATAATAGTCGCCATTGACTGCGGGAGGAATACCGAAGCACCCTTAAGCACACCGTACGCAAAGAACATTGACCACAAATATACCCCCTCTTTCATCATTGCGTGATTCAGAAATCATAAGTATTTAGTTATATCCAAATCCCAGCAAAACGAGTAATGATTAAGATGGAAGGTATAGAGGTTATATATTCTATCGAAATGCAAAGTATTCATCAACGGCGAACAGTTTGAAGAGCTCCTAAGTGAGAGGAGTCTAAATGTCTACTTATCTTCCAAGGCCGAGGACTGGCGCGCCGTCCTGCCTGAAATAGGTCGAAGTAGCGAAGATATACAGATTGACCTCCTATCATTATATACGTCTTAGCGGCCCTCTTCGATAAAGCCAAGCATTTTCCTCTATCCTGACTATAAAATCACTTTTATCGACCCTAGAGACAACAGACGATTTTAATAGAGAACCTCATGGTTAGTTTAGTTATGCAATAATCGCTTACTGTACCTTGTTCTAAAAACCAAAAGCACCACTGCAAATGCAATGAAGCATTCATATGAATCGTGATGGTGTTCACTTTACGAGCTTTCTGTTAATGAGTATATGTTTTTCTGAAACGGAAAACTGGGTTCTGACATTTACTGCGATACCCTTCTGTAGAATCTCAAACACGGGTCGAAAAATTAAATGCAATATGGAAGCTGTTTTTTGAAGCAAAAATTAGAAATTATTAACTTGCAGTATATTTTACTAAAAATACATTGTTCCTAATACGCACGGCGTGTAACTATTAATTATCTCTATAATCCTAATTCACACGGATTGCCCTTGCAAAGGATTCATCGTGTGATAGGATACTTGCTTTTGTTCAATTGATTCATTTTCATTCAATGATAGACAGGCCAACTCAAGTACGACCAGTCGCACATAGTCCGTCTAAATCGATTTTGATATACTGAAAACTATTAAATTCCCAGGAGTTTGGCGACGTACTCCTTTGTCGTATTAGAAGTGTGGGAAAGCAATGTTAACCCTTTTGGCCACCTTACAAAGTAGGAACAAATCATTTTTGTTCAGAAGAAGTATTCATCGCAAGTAATTCATTTTTATTGGTGGCGCTGAGCAACGAGACAGTTTGTCTTTTTGAAGCTGACGTTGGCTGAATATTTTGCAGACGGAAAATAGATGAAAAAATCACTAACTTCCTTGTTTCTGCAACGAAATTTTTCCACCGAAAACTAAGTAGGCAGTCCAGAACGCTTAACAGTGGGTTTCAAGGCAGACATGGGTAGCTTAAAGGACGTAGCTCGTTCAATACTCCTTCTGCAGAGATTACACTTTCTTCGTGAAGTGAAAAAGGGCCAACTTTAGTTGTATCCTAATTGAAAACAGTTAGTCAACCAATTATTTTTTTTATGAAAAGTATATTCTTTCATGAATATAATTGATCTGTGCGAACGATAAATAGGCCTACTAAGCTTCAAACACGGTACTGTCGCTGACCATTGCTTTAGACGGCCGACTCCTCCCAGCAAGAAGCGGACCGCGTATTGCCTTCGATTTCGAACCTAAACCATTTTGCACGGCTCTAAGTAAGTGTAGTAGGCTAGCTAGTTACCGGGTTGAATATGTGTATTTATCTTTGTATCTCTTGGATGCCGAGTGCTTTGCGTAGTTACGTTTTACACCCTGGCACTCAAGCCTAATAGGCTTATAATTTAGCTATAGATCGATATTTAATATCAGTACCGGTAGTGTAACCTCAATGCCATTATCTACTTCCCAAACCCTTTACGTTTAAGATAACTTTAAAAGTGCTTGAACTCATCGTCAAAACACTTATGCGTCACTTGTCCAGTGTGAAGGACTTCAGCTGTAGCTCAGACGCCTACCTCAAGTGGGGAGGGGGAGAGGACCCCTCCTACGGAGCCATGTCTGATGAATCCTTTTCATGGGTGCGCTGGTTTCACAAACAAGAAATCGGCTCAATAGACACCTATAACAACTGTTATAAGGACTTAATTTAAAATGACTGTTAAATTTAGAATTCGTTTCAGTATTGTTTGCTCAAACCATTTACAGCCAGACAGTTTTCTAGCCGGTATAACTTGTTAAGGACCACACAGGCACATAGCTATAAATTCGCGCGTTTTCTTTCTAGAGCTCTTAGGAAATTGGTCTATATAAAGTGCCTACTCAATCAAATTGCATGAACCGCTGAAATCAAACTGACAGCTATATTATATACTAAATTTATAATAACACTCATCTTCTTATTGAACACTCACTTACTGGGCGTGCCCGGCGGGCGTGACAACGTTGTAGCCGCGTATATGCGAAACGCTGACAGCAGGCTCGCAAGTTTAACAATCGAATCGAGGTGATGCTCTTTGTTAGCAACGAGTATACAAGTTAGCGGAAAAAAACCCGGATGCGGATAAAACCATTTCTAAATCTCATATAAATTTCGGTGCATGTTATGGTACATTTTTAATCCAACAGTAGGAAATGTCGACGGTTTTCGGTGCTTGTTGTGGTAGCAAAAAAAGGAACTATCTAGAATCGTGAGAATTTTAAGGTTAAAGCTACAATATGCATTGCCTTTGTAAATACTATGTTCGCGCTATCAATTTGAAATATGCGTCACACGGAAATTAGGGACCGATGTGAGAGCATCTATTATTGTTACTATAAGTAGTTTGTGACTACTTAGACGCGTACACACACTTCTGCATGGAGCAATGTAGTTAATACTGCTCTTTCCCTCTCACTTCTACTCTATCCGTGTGTTTCTAGCCACGAAAGGTGAAGAGAAAATGTAGAAAAAGTGCACATGTCCCGCTACACGCGATTGACGTTGGCGCCCATAAAATGACTAACGTGGCGTGGCGGGACACACGCTTTGCAGGCCAGCTACCTCTTCATTACCCATTGGCCCCTCGCACTGTTGTTTCTAAGTTCCGTTCGTCGTCAAAAAAAGCCGTACGCCATCGTATTTCATAGAGGTCGCTAAAAGTTTCAGACGAGAAGGGCACGAAAAACAGACGCCTTTCGGATTGGTCATCAATAAAAGAACAAGCTTGGTAGCAAAAACTCCGCTTAAACCGTATGACAAAATGTCTTCAATGTGAATTGTGAGGACAACACTCGCGGCCCTTTGTGGATGAAGGCTTCAACTCGGTCAACGCTCACACAGATTAGATAGCCAGCTTCTTAACCTTGAAGTTGAGAGTTATCGCCACCGCTAGACAAATTACGAAAATTTCTTTCTTATATTTAGTATAGCATTATAACTCGTTTGCTGAAGTATTTTTATCGGGGAGTGATGACCCTCAAGTTCATCTTTTTCTACAGTCCTCTACTACAAAGGGCCTTTTAGAAGATCAATGATGGTCACGCCATTGAACAGTGCTCATAAAGTCAGACGATAGCGAGACAAACAAAAACTGCGAAATACCATGTGGCGTGCCATTATACTTTTGTAGATATAAACATACGCCAACCATTAAACTTTATAAAGGCAGGAAGTTCTTCATACATTAATATACCATAGGTATACTAATGATCTAAAAACAGTCACTTTGTTTAAAGTCTGTCGATATTTCTGTCTAGCTATTCCAGACATCAATCGAAGGATGACATAATAACCTTATAGCTTTAAGGTTAATAAACGTTATAGATATTTATTTGGCCGTGAATGAGGCTGTAAAAAATGTCTGTGTTCCTCAGTGGATACAAATGGTCTTCTAGATTCCTAGCTTTAGCCGATACAAATTGAAGCTAAGAGCTTGGGTAAAAAAATTTCTTAGGTTTATCCTTTTTTTTGGTTTAACAAGTTTTTGATAAATATTGTCAACAGCTAAACTTTTACTTTTTTTTCATTTTATGTTTAAAAATTTATATTCTAAAATTAAAACATTGATGGCAGAGCTCGTTCGAAAGCCTCTTCAATTACCCTTGCTAAATACGAACGTTTTTTTTCCTTTCATTTTTGACCTGCCCCCCATTCAGGCCGTTTTATGAGAAGGTGAAATGTCACTTTAATTTAATTCAGGCAATTGTGGCCGCAACTTCCTACTTCGATGGCAAGAAACTCGCTAGCTCTGGCATACTAGCCAATTAATCTGTGGCAGGTACTGGATATTGACTGTAGGAAATCAAAGGCACTCGTTGAATTTGTAGCTTATGCAGAAAAGTCGATAGTACTGCGTAATGACAATTATTGGGAAGCCAATTTCTGAGCAAGCAAATCACTGTTCTGCATATACGAAACTTGGACATCTTCTGCTCTTTTAGCAAGATGCCTCCTAGGCAAAAATATTGGAAGAATTAGAGTACCAGACTGTAGAAGGACTGTTTTTAGTAAGGCAAAGCAAAGACCCAGTGTGTATGTATATGTATAACAGTTATGTATATAGCACACACTTACAGGTTTGCTCCAAGCGGTGGCGCTAGGCTTAACCATCTTGTCAGACATCTTTGTCTGACATGTAGAATTTCCGACAGAGGTCCCGAGAGAACTTGGCCGCATTATTCACATCGGATATGCTAAGGAAATCGGAGTCCATCATGTCGACAGGTTATACATTCAAATACTTTTTGCAGATCGATGTGAGCCCTTGTAATTTTCGGTCCATTTGCGCTATTACACTAATGATAACTAACTTTACTTGGCCTCCATCTGAATGTACTCTAATGAATTTTGTTCATGAACTCATACCAGGCCAACTCAACACTTCGGCGAGATTTATTTTTACCCTATCATAGCCGAAAGAACAAACCGCTTTTTGTTCTATATCTTACTTATGACCCTGTGAGTGATAGATGTTTTGGGAAGCTTTCCGTTTATATTGCAACCGTACTGCTTCTGCAAATTGCCGAGTGACGCCGTTCGAATCCACTGGCATTAAGCTAAGCATGCTTGGTTAGTCGTGCGGTTAGAGATGCTTTTTTTCTTTTTTATTAAAAGGTATGTATTTTTATGTAGCTTTAGCTTGAGCATGTTGAACTACTGATGATGTGGAGCGTTTTTTCAAACATTTGTGTTAATTCTTTCAAAAAATAAAATAGATGTATGTTGGTGGTCTCTTCCAATAAAATGATATAGACTTTCTAACGAGGAGGCCCTATGGTAAGAAGTTGTCAAGGTTTTTGACAGTAAAATTTCCCGTAAAAAATGTTGTTCTAGGTACCCCTTTTAGATACTGCTATTCTTACACCATAAATGAAGCAATCTGTATTCTTCAATTATTCCATTAATTTATGTGATTCAATGTTCGGCTCAGTTGTGGAGAAGTTGACGACGAAAGGGCAGATTATTGTATGCATTTATTATAAACACGCTTCTCGACACAATCTGGAATCCAAGTTCCTCATATATCGGTGTTGAACTTCAAACAATGGACGATCTGCATTATGAGTCGCCTCCATATTACTTTCCGTGCAGTTATCGCTGCTTCGTCAACCAGTAGACATGCCTGTACAAAACGGATTAATCTGCGTCGGCTTACTTCGATAGGGCAAAAACTGCGTGTAGTTCTGTAGGGCTTTCCAATGACACAATGCTTACGTTCTTGATGTACAAGAGATCAGGGGCTGGAATGGTACATTTATCAATACTTCTCACCAATGGTGTACTACTACTGTTTGGGAAAAGGGTCAACAGTAACGACAAAAACAATAATACGTTGTACTAATCTGCGTCATTAAAACATTCTGAGTCATGCAGCGTCTGCGGTGTTGGCAAATCAACTGTAGAATCTGTAGATATCACGCGAGGAGGTGTCGAAAATGTCAGCAGAGTTTTGGTACTCTACCGACTCGTGAAATGAGACTATTCCCTAGGGGTAACTTCTGCGTGCCTGCAGGCAGAAAATATTCGTCAATGAGAAAAGGACCAGCAAAAAAGCTGTCTCGAGTTGCAGTATGCAAACAATAAAAGCTATCTCTTATTTAGATCAGTTCAAACGCAAATCTTTCAAGCGCATTGGCGTACAAAGCTTAAACGAATGAGCATAACGTGTACGTATATCTGAGTTTAAGACATTTCTACTTACAATTAGGCACACTACTACTTAACGGATGCGACTACAACCGTAGAGCGTTCCATGTTTTCCTGCCTTAGAAGCGTTTCCGATAATCAATGGTCTAAAAAAATGCTCGATCCTGTGTGTTGCGAAAAATCATATCTATCTAAACGGTTCACATTGACAATTGAAAGATTTATGTGTATTCGGGCGATCAATAAACATTCGGGTTGTTGTTTAGCGTATTTACTGTGTTAGTAAAAGTTAGTCTGGTGAAAGACGGCAACGATTTTTTAATCATTCGTAGCCAGCGTCTGTAATTTGTCGCGTATCAAAGCAACTATCGCGACCATCCTCATCGAAAATGCGTGTCGCAAAGATTGGTAAATCTTAATAACAAAATTACAGTTTTACACTCCTTTTTGTTAGCACCAACCATTTGCCCGCAGCTCACCTTTTCGATCATCGAACCGCCTATTGTTTATTAGCGGTAGAAATGCAGGATTTAGAAAATCGAATTTGCTCTCGGCCGTAAATTTCAAAAAGTGATAACCATTTCGTAGTATTTTACGCGACTTCTGAGTGAGCCCAAAGCGGAGGTACCAATGGAGTGCAGATACTCGCAGTGTGCATTAAAAATAGCTACAAAACTGGACGCGTTGCATAAAAAGGCAGTTCTATTCCTTATAAACAACTGTGCCATGACCTAAGGATCAACAAATGAAGCAAGATAATAGGCATCAAGGCCGGTATCCCTTCATACGACGTTTTATTGTCCGCATTATTACGTGGAGAAAATGCAATCTCAATGTAGTGAGCCGAATTAAATCAATTATTTTTATGCAGAAAACACCGAGGCGCAACAGCGGAAATGGATAGGATGGAACAAAAAAAAAAACCGATCTGGTATTGAATACTTGCACGTGCATAGTTATTCTCATGCACTGCTGCATGCACTGACTGTGGTGCTTCCTGGGATAGCTGAAACCTATTATGCAACAGTTCTTTAAAGAAATGAAAACAAGACCTTCTGACTGGATCAGCTACTGTTCTGAAATCTGAAGTTCGTCGTTCTTGTCCTCGTTGGGCCTATAAATAGTCTGTTAATATAGCAAATAAAACCACATTCTTTCTAACATTTTAGTGAGAAAAAATACAACGCTTAAGACTTCGTACGTGTAAATTTACCTTAATGCGTCTCGTAAGAAAATTAATATTTACTGAGGATAACTCAATGATTTCTAATATGTCACTCATAATATGTATTTGATGCAGACAACTTACGTTATTATTAAATAAACTTGACTAAAAAAATCTCTACCTGCATCAGCTTTGGAGTGCTTTTCATAAAATACATTTTATTTCGTTTTTATATCGCTTTTCTAAGGAAGTCCGTAACATAAGCATACGTAAATCAAGAAGAGCACCTTAAAAGTATTAAATTTCCTTTCGCAAAGCTCAGTTTGAGAATTCATCCGAGCAACATAGTAAAGCAAAGATGACAATTTCGATTTTTCTATAAACCCGCACATTTTTAAGATGTAGTATTATAAATTATGTTATACAGTAGGGCGGGTAATAGCTTTTTAGTACGCAACGGCTATCCCGACGATGGTTTTAGCAATTTCTGTAATTTTTTGTGTTCAGGTCCGATCTGACGAGACAGCGATAGACCGAGAAGACGGCATAACTGGAAAAAGCTCTGTCATTTGCGGCATTTTCTTTCAGATCTGGCTGATTGAATGGGTACACTTCGTTACCAAACAGACAGAACAGTTACTTTTGATCGATCTAGATATTATGTCAATACTGCTAGAAACCTTGATTGCATTCATTCCACACGCCTCTAAAAATTAATTTTATGCTGGTATTGGTGAACATTATGATGAAAATGCTGAAAAAATACAGGACAAACAGCCGTGTAAAAAATTGTTACGTTGGTGTCGTGACAATGATTGGCAATTCGTGAAACGTAGAGCAAGGATACGTACTTTTCCTAGGAATACCCATATATACACGTATATCTTTTGAAATTTTTTCGCTAATTTTTACTTACTAAATTGATTTTTCTAGCAGTCTAAGATTGCAGGAAAATGTTGGAAGTCACCGCCAGCCCCTACCGAAGGCAATGCAATAACCGCAGAAAGAATGATACCAAAGGAAAAATCTATTGAGTAACAGGTTAACAGAGGTAGAATGTCGTTGTCGTTGGAGCAGCAATACAGAATAGTCAACATCAATACAGAAAGATGAGCCACTGCTGAATACAAGGTCGCAGCTGGGGGAGTCGTAAAAGCGATGATAATTCAATAATCAAAACAATCAGATTGTTACATTAAGTTAAACAAACTTACAGAACGATTATGGCTCGTTTATGAAACAGGCTAAATCAGATCGAACTAAAAGCTTGGCTTTAGATATGGTACCTTTAAGCTAACTTATGAAAAAATCATAACTTGATTTGTGTGATCATTTTTTTCATTTACAAATGTGGTCCTCAATTGATCATCGTAGGCGGCTACTGCGACAAACTAAGGCGGCGGCGGCGTTGATCATTATTGAAACTTTCAGTTTTAATTAATTAATTCTCACTCTCGTGAGTGTGCTAGCTCATGCACAAAGGGCTCGAATCATTTGGAAGGCGCCAGAATTTCGAAATCTGAAAATTGCAGGTCCGGTCGAACCGACGTTAATGAAATTAGTAGGCAAATCCGATGCTTCATAGTGGCTGGAGTCCATATTGGCCAAGGCTTGACGTTACGGGCAAAGTGGACAGCCTTTTAAAGCGCCCAACATATTGCCCTCTGTTCGAGCTACGGAAGTAAAAGTGGCAAGAAGAAAAAATCATTTCTCATTTCAAGTAGCCCCACTTCATGCGAGCTTTATAACAGAAACGTTTGTCAAAACAATGCGAAACGCACTATTTGTAACAGTCCATAATTAATGTCGACACGGAAATATATCATAGACCAATCAGAATACATAACCACGACAAAAAGGTACATTTTGCGTTAGCTTGCTATCACACTCAATCTTATTTACAAGCTAGTTCTAAAGAAAGTCAAACAAACCAAATTGTCACACAAAAAAAACCATTAGAGGTATTCGTTGCCGATTTTCTATCGAATCCTATCGTGCAAGAACTACCCTTCCTTAGATCGGGTTTTCAGACGAAATCTCTCTCTCTCTCTCTCTCTCTCTCTCTCTCTCATGGTGATTTGTATTATTTCAACTGGGCGAAGTTGATCGCAATGAAAAAAGTAAGTCAACAAAAAATAAAATACAAGAGCAACAACGAATCTAGAAACGTATTTTCCCGTTAAAATATGGCTGTTCTGCTGCTAATGGTATTGTTACAGTCAGTAATGTTGCTTTCGGGAACTTTACTTAGGTAAAACCGTTGTAAAAGTAACGTCACAACATGACAAACACATTAAGAAAAAAACTATAGGAACAACTGTTATTGTGTTTAGAAAGCTTGCACGATTTCAATGCCGCGTTTCAATCGCGGGAAAAGCTTTACTCTTTAGCAGAAGGTTTTCACATTCGATAAATACATTATCGACAAAGTGATCGAACTCTGTAGGTACGTACTTGATGCGTGTGTCCCACCATAACTTTCAACGATTTCTTTAATAGTTCAGGTCTGTGTGCCAATGTAATTTCATTATTATTATTATATATACTTTGCACCGAAAAGTTCATTCGGATAATAGCAATGTGAGGCATAGAACTGCCTTCAGGACTGTCAGGCAGACCGATGTTCGTGCGGAAGTTTTTTGACGAGGTAAGTACAGAATTGTATAATGTCCACAGCCTCCACCGATGGCTAGTGTAGATATGGGATAACACAGCGACCCTACGTTAATTCCGCCAGGAACATCAGCTGCTCTTTGCTCTGGGACGAGACAAGAAATTGTTGAACACCAGCCAGAACAAGTTACGTGCACGACTGAAACCGACAGATATTCCGAGGGATCGATCATCCATCAATTCATAAACACTGCAGTGATCGACACTGAAGGGCTTACGTGCACCCACCGAACGAGATGGATAATGCAAAGTACCACATCGCCAGGGTCTGAAGCGTATATTTGGACACGTTTATATTTTGCACGCCTTGATTATCGTGCAGTTAACTGGAAAAGGGGAAATCAAAAGAAAAATCCAGAGTAACAATTTAAATCCTGTTTAGCATTAACCTTTTAAGAGATCGATAGGCTCATTCAATAAAAAAAACGTTATTATGTGAGTGGATAATACGCAAGTTATCTGAGAAGGAGGCCTTGTCAAAAACAGCAAATAAGCTTATTCGAAAACTGTGCATTCTCTCATTTCGTCGAGTCCGATTTTTCACTAATTGATTACAATTGTAGTTGAAATTGTCAGCTGCTATACTATAACACCAAAATTGAGGGACTACGTCGAGGTGGCCAAGCGCGCTAGCTTACATTAGATTATATAGGATATATTTCTTGGCAGAAACCGTGTTTTTCCAATGTGTCATGTCTCTATCGCAATGCTTTTCGCCGACTTAAGCTAGAAAAAAAATAAATTGAAAAAATTTTGATACAGACACAAAAGTCTGTAATTTTAAATGGTTTTGGCTAAAGGAAGCAAGGAAAAATGACATTTATAGACCTAAATTCCACCCTGACATAGATGCTACGCCATGCCGATCATGTCTTAACCACTGCAGCAATGTTGCACGTGTCTCTTATTCGATAAGAAGCGCGCGAATTATATCTTACTGAAAAAATGGAATGGACAATTAAAAAGAGGCATAGTGCATAATGCTTTACCTCGGAATTGACACTTGCAAATGAAAGTATGCTTATCGCGAGGTTTGGCGGATGACTTACATAGGCTTAATTACGCAGTGGCCTTCTCCCGAATTGCCCCCATAGTCTTATAGTTCAGATCCAGAATGATTCAATATACATGAAGTGACGGCCGCCCTAAAGGTCAGCGGAAAGGAAAGGTCTTTGGTTTAGGGACATGCACTGGTAGCTACTCATTATAATATCGATTAATTGCGCTTGTGCAAAACGATATGCAACCATATAGGAAAGCTTTTTTTAAACACACAGGGGGCATGTCTTAAATGAATTTGCTTAAGAAGAAGCCACTTTCTTCGACATCAAACAGATTTGAACAATCACGTTTACTGGGTACATTTATCGCCTAAAAGCATTGCGTATTTTGCAAGTCGTATCAATAAATGTGTTGCAAAAAGGAACCTCGGCTAATCTACGAACGTCTACGAGCCTCAAGTGAAGAAGCTCGTATTATCGGGCGTCATCATTAGAAGAACACGGAACATATCTTAATACTCGATACCCCCTTACCGTCTCAACATAATCAGTCCTTAACTTACTTCTCTGCAACTACTTTGCGTCAGCTGTAGGTCTACTTTGCCCCTCTTCCTTGTATACGTACCACTGTGTCTAAAACGTATTAATAAAACAATTGATTTATGAAGACTCAAAGCGGACCCAAATATTCTAATCCTATTATGCGTATTTTCGAATATTGTCAAAAATAAGGCAGAGATCCTATTAATACTTTTTGACTTTCATAAACTTCTAAACGTACAACGAACATTTCGCAACATCGAACCAAAAAATCGTTATAAAGAAGATCATATCTAGTTAGATTAGATAAAATCTTTTGAAGATTTTTAGCGCCGACGCCGCGATACATCGGCTTTGTATATTCTTATCAAGGCATGTTGTGGCTGGCCAAAGAAAAGCTTGTACTCTTGGAAAACAGACATTGTGCCACACAAAAGAAGAATCTCCGCAAGAAAACTATTCGAATTCTGCTATACATTCGAACATACACGACCTAAAAAAATCTGAAAAAAGGAGAAGAATAGAAAGCCATGTATGTGTAAAACCGAAATCAAAACGGCTCCTTCAATAGTTTATTTCGAAAACTGCGTTTTGCACTCTACCACTGGTACTAAAAGCTTTACTTTTCTATTTTATTTTATATTTGTATGCAGAACGGGTTTCTTGTCGCTGATCAAATGAGATCCCTGTGACATGGGCGAACGGATAGGAAGAGGACCGGATAATATTTTTACTAGCCAGGTGGCTTGCGAGCTTTGTTCCATAACTTTCTCGGTCTACATCATTGCTCGAGTCTTTTGCTTCGTCATTCATGAGCGTAAAACGTTATTTCTAACTAGGCAGATCTAATAGGAAATAGCCGTATAACGTAATAACACACTGTTTTCACTACACAATGTTAGTTTCTTGACTTGAATCTCACGAAAATAGACCTTAGCAGGACGCGCTTGTCCAGAGATGCTTGATTGTAAGATCCGGTGGTTACAACCATCGACTACTGTCAATCATCACTTGAAAATCGCGTAGGCAATAATTCCAGTAGTTTCTTTTTAGGCTTTATGGAGTCTTCTTTTTCTCGAGGCTATATGAGTTGTCCATGGTTGTTGTAGAAATTCGACGACATGTGGCCAAAAATTGTGTTTCTACATAAAAAGCGCACGTTAATATTTGCTTCTAGGCGTTTTCCAGGAGGCAGATACTCCGGATGGTACTCCAGGATCTCGCATAGAAAAGAAATAACTCGTCAATTCGTCACCACCAAAATAACGTGATCGAACATTTTATAGAACTAGCTAAATTGGCTACTGTAATATCATCTGATCTTTACTCCAGTTGTATCATCGATAAACTTTACGATGTGAGAAGGAGGTAACATTGAGCTTCTTTCTAGAGCAACATTCCTCATGTGGCTCACGCCGAGACGAGGCAGATTTCCATTTCTTTTTATGTGAAGGGCAATGCCTTCGTGGTCGGGTATTTTACTGATCTTGCTTAAGACAAAGTAATGTGCGAATTCCCGAGAGCTTTACAACTTCATTCTTTATCTAGCCGCCTAGCCTAGGCTATGCTATTAATCAGAATGATCTTGCCGGTCGTAATTGCGAGATAACTTGCGAAAATAGCTTGTTTACTGGACAAAGGGATTTCGGACCGTTCAACTGTTTTCTGCTGATTACCTTTTAATGCGTGCATAAGGTAGACTTATGTCGAATATCTCATTAAGTTAAACATCTATATTTAGTAATGCATATGTATGGAGCGCTTGTTTCAACTAGTGATTCCAATAGGCGCATACTTGGTACGATCGCAAAAGTTACATTTCGCAGTAAGTATCGATTCGTGACAGAGCTGATTGAATTATATGAATAATAGAGTCTGACTTAAACTTTAAGGTAATGGATGTTCAATAACATCGTTTATCCGTTCAACAATGCGCATGACACTGACAAGTTTTTTTGAAGTGTTTTTTACCATTGACCCTTTGTGAGTCGAATGAGAATAGTCAACGGTGAAGCACACTAAAAAATTGGGCATTTCGCCCAGTTCGCGCCCGGCCATATGGCTTCAGCCGGATTACAGCTTCACGATCGTATAACCAAGCTACTTTGCTGCAAAATGACATTTCTACTATTTGCCTCCGTTACGCTCTAAGCTCTTGAATAGGGTTTCTCCTTTTTTTTGCCATATGTTAAAATATAATGAAGAGATATAAGCGACATTAATCTATAGCACGATGTAGTCTTGCTCATTACAGAGCTGAATCAAAAGTTCAGGTGGATTAGTTTGGAGAAACACTTGTGACTACGTCTTTCACAATATATAACATATAATGTTCTAATTTCTACGAGGAAAGACTGCAAAGGGGAGATCGAACGAGCTGGGATATTATACCATGCTACGCTTGCTCCACCATACGGATTCATTTGTTGCGTTTACGAGACCTGTTACATTTTACGATAGCAGACAATCGGGGATGAACCAAGTGTTGCGCATAATCTCAAAGAAATTCCTAACTAGTTACCAACAGAACAAGTGTGGCCACACGCATACCCTCTTTGAAGGAAGATGAATGGCACAGTTTCTCCGCGTTTCGTCGAGATTCAGCTGTTTAAAATCTTGCGATGACTATCCTGTAGACACTGAAGTTTTGTGTAGATGTAGCCGTTTCCGACTTCATTGCTTTTTGTGGCATACATACTTGTATTCGAATGCGTTTTTGGTCCAGTATTAGGTTGAAATGACAGCTTACGCTGCAGCATTCCCGAGCTTATCCGACGATATGGGCAAAGAATAATAGTTGAGAACTTGACCTGAATAGAGGACAATATAAAGGGCAGAAATTTGCACACTGCAAGAGTACTCCAACGTCCAGTTTCTAGGGGCATCTATATTCGTCAACGCGGTTAAAACTGCTTCCGCATATGCGTGAAAAACCGAATGGGATCCAGATTGTGTCCAAGGACGAATTCAATAACTATAAGTTCCCAAAAAGCAAATGCCGCGGTAGTGCACGTGAACGCGGAATATCTGGTATTATTATACCTATAGTTCCTATTAGTTCAACGTTCGGCTTCGGGAGGACACGTACTTGACTCCTCCATATCACTTAGTAATAGACACAAAAATGTACACATGTTTGGACCTTCATCCACGCACACAGATGCGCACTGAAATTTTCAGACCAAATACGCTCATATCATACACGGAACACCCCCTTTCACGAAACCTTAACATGGCCAAAATCATATCTATTATATAATTTGCAAATTAAGCAGTTTGTGACTGGAGGCTGAGGTAGTACTCACTATGCACGCAGACGTCAGACGCGGCCACGTTGGGGATAAGGCCACTTTCAGGCCTGATTAACGCTGTCTATTATGTACATTGCACACTTCTTATTACAGCTATTTGGCGTCGCAGGTTTTATGCACAGGCATTGTGTAGCATCAGAGTTAACATGTAGAAAATCTGCATTGACTCCCGGTTAAATATGCTCCACAAGGATTGCCTGCGAATCTACTATCTTTACCCGTTGTTGCCTTTCACCCTCTCGGTTCAGAATCGAATCTCAGCTAACAGAGATTTTGACTGACGAAGGTGGCTATATCCTGCTCGTTTCAATCTCAAGATCTAGGTTCTGTCGTCAGTTCCATGTTCATCTTTCGGGCTGCCGGATAAGCCAGATAGAGCGCAGAGGCGTTGCTCGAGGCTAGATGTTCAGCCTTATTCGTTTAGAGGAAAGCTCTAACGGGAACAATTTCCGGACAGATCCGAACAATACGCCATAGTTGCTAAGAGCAGATACAGCCCATTAAATTGCCAAAATGGGAATCGATATTTACGACCGAATTCCATTTCTGGTGACGTAAGCTGTTGCGGCATGTGGCGATTATTCATTCAATAAACGACGTTTTATTTAAATATAAAATACTTAACATGTAAATACAAATTGTTAGTCTTGTACTCCTGGACTAGTTATGGCTTTCTGTAGACAGCTTCTCATAGTGAACGCATTTGTGCTACCATACACGTATTCTGATATATGAAAAGTTTTACGAATAGCATTCCATAAAGTGGTTTTTAAATCAAATCGCTTCACCTAAACGCCACGATGCAAACTGAGGTTGTAGCAGCTATATAT